>NC_056748.1:964567849-964700349 GCF_019279795.1 Protopterus annectens
GATATATGAAATGTTTTATGTGGGACTACACTAGTTAATGTCACTTGCTTTTACAAAATTAGATTAGACAAGATTAGATGTAAAGGACACTATACGTGTGACTCTAAGGCTGTCATATATGTGGCACTCTGTGATTCTTGTAAAGCTTTCTATATCGGGAAAACCGAAAGAAAGCTAAAAAACAGAATCTATGAACATCAGTATGCAATCATGAAAGCAGATGTCAATAATGCTCTTTCTAGACATTGCCTTGAGTTTCCAGGGCATGCTTTCCATTTCTTTGTATTACAGCACAGAGAGAAGGATCTAAGGGGTGGGCCATGGCAAATTCTTTTGGAAATTGACGAACTGCTATGGCAGATTAGGACTAAGGCCCAAATATTTCCTGGTATCAACGAATGTTTATCAATCAAATGTGTCCTAAAATGGTTATCCCATAACAGGTAAAAATTAGGTGACATTTCCACAATTGGGTAACTGTGTAGCCAGGTTTGACATACAATATACATATATATAATTCTGTACATATTTTGTCTAAATTAGTTTTCATTTATCCAAATACATAAATATATTTCTTAGTATAAATACCGTCTCCATGTAAAGAAGGGGTCAGCCTCTATGATTTTTTGATTTTTTGATTCTTAGATTTTTTGACGTATGGTTTAACCACAAATATTTATTTATATTTTTTTTAGTAGTGTACAACCTTGAGCTTTCCAGTTCACCGACTTTCCATCATAGTTGATGGCACATCAGGGTTTTTCATCCAACCTGGTTTTGTTTTAAACTGCAAAACATGTATTTTGTTTAATTCACATGTTGCATCTTATACAATTCTTATTTATATACTTTATACATTTTGTAAAAGCAAGTGACATTAACTAGTGTAGTCCCACATAAAACATTTCATATATCCTAGCGGGGTGAATTTCAACAACATGCAAAAATTCTGTTTTGTTTCAAGCCTTTGACAGTTTTTATATGCTTTGTCCTGAAATGCAGCTGAGTACAAGTGAATTAGAAATGTAATTCATAAATAATTCTTTACTTACGTCCTACAAATATCACTTCTGATTGTAACACGGACATTTTAGTGTTTATTTTAAGTGTCAATTCATTTCTGCAATGACAGTTTTTTTAATATGGTTTTACACCTTCATGTATTAGCGTTCCCTAATTAGAAGTGACGTTTCTTTAAGGTTGTCATGGTTTTTGATTTAATGCAACAATGCACTTTAGTTAGATTGGTCTAATATTTTTAATTGTATAGTATAAGAAACTTCCTTTGTAACCCAGTAGTTGTCTGATGAAGGCAGGTTATTTGAACTTGCCGAAAGCACTTACGTGTATTTGTTTTTACCTTGTGGAGTATTAAATTCGTGTTCCAGCTCTCCTATTGTGTGCGGTCCGCTTTTTCAGCAGTTTTTGGTTTGTTTTGTTTGGTTTTTCTCTCTGTATGCAAGACAGTATAGTTACTGGGTGTGGTGATTTCAATGATCAATGCTACTTTTTTCTTCTTTTCATAGGTTCATAGGTTCATAGGTAGGTACTAGGCTATCGGCCCAAGGGCCTATGTAAGCCTAACCAGCAAGGTTCCATGACTTACACCACCCAAGAAAGTAATTTTCCTGTGCCACTGTTGAGCAGAGACACAGAAGTGATCCCCGGGGTGTATTTCCTATTTCCCATCCACTCATCAAGATTTTTCTTGAAGAATGCCAATGAAGAACTTTGCTTGACATAGATGGGTAGCTTGTTCCAGAGTATAGGAAGTCTCTGGGACAGGAATCTATCCCTCCAGCATGTCCTGTTTATTGTGGTGACAAGGTTTAGGTCCCTAAAGCGTGTAGCTCGGAGGGATTGGGATTTCTTTAGGTGTAGCATGTCCAACAGCTCTGGGTTTGGCATAGCTTTATATGTTAGGCAGAGATCACCTCGGAGTAGGCGATATGCTATGCAGTAAAGCTGGAGTTTTTTGAGGCGGTCAGTGTAGGGCATTTGTTTGAGGCCAGTAATCCTCTTTGTGAGTTACTTCTGTGGCCTTTCCAGCTGCTGCAGATGTCTTGTAAGGTACATTCCAAAAGGGGCATTGTACTCTATAATGGGTCTAATAAGTGACGAGTAGAGGGGAACAGTGACCTCTGTTTTCCTGGATGAGAACCCTTTTATGATGAGGTGTGCCATGTAGAAGGACTTCCTGACTACTGTGGTGATGTGACTATCAAAGGAGAGACTAATGTCTACCTGGATCCCAAGGTCTCTTATCACGCATTCAGTGTTAAGTAGATTGCTGCCTATGTGGTAGTTCATGGGTACAGAGTTTTTAACAAAGGGGATGACACTGCGCTTTTTGACACTGAGCTTGAGGCCATGACTCTGACACCAGGCATCTGTCTCAGTGAGGCCCTTCTGTAGGATGTCCACATCATTTGGGGACTTGACTATGGCTCCTAGTTTGCAGTCATCTGCGAACTTCGTTAGCCAGAGGCCTTCTGTGTTAGCCTGCACTTCAGAGTAGATACTAAACAGGAGAGGTCCCAGGATGGAATCCTGTGGTACTCCACTTGTCACTGTTTTCAGGTCAGATTTGGAGTCTGCAACTTTTACAGTGTGGATTCTGTCAGTGAGCCAGTCGGCAACCCATCTTGTAATGTAAGGATTTATACCTAGTTTAGTGAGTTTAGCTATAATTCCAGAATGGGGGATGGCGTTGAAAGCCTTGGAGAGGTCTAGATAGGCTGTGTGAACCAAATTACCCTCATCAACGGCTTTGGTGACTGCTTCAAAGAAGTCAATCAGGTTCAGGAGGCATGATCTGCTTTTCACAAACCCAAACTGGGTGGGATCCAGAGTTTGGAGGTTACCAATGTCTTTGTTTATGAGTTCCATGATGATACGTTCCATGGCCTTGCAGACCAGGCTCATCAGGCTAATAGGGCAATAGTTCCCGGGATCAGTGGTCGCTCCCCCTTTGTGGAGTGGGATAACTGTTGCTGTTCATCATTCAGTGGATACAAAGCCTGATGTGAGACTATGATTGAACATGGTGCTTAGGTGGGGAGCCAGTTCGTTCTGAAGTTTGTGTAAAATGCAGCCTGGGATGTTGTCCGGTCGAATGGTTGCTGTGTTTTTGGCTTTAGAGAGTACAGCTTTTACCTGCATAGTTGTGATTACAGGGACTCTGCATTCTTCCTGTATAGATATGGGCCTTTTAAGGGGTGAGAGGGGGCTAAAGTTAGCAATGAACCTATCTGCCAGGACGTTGGCAATATCAGTTGGTTCTGTAATTTTCATGCCATATGACTAAAATGTAACAGCATATACTTTAAGGAGGTTAAACATTCAGCCATTTATAATTGTAGCATACTCCAGCCACAATTATACCTTCAATGACCATGTAATAAAATCACTAAATTCTCCTAATGACACTGGAATCATGTGTAACACAAACTTAACAAATTAGGAAACAACAAACTACGCTGTGTTTTGCCAGAGTATAAGTTGTATCACACAAGCTGACAGCTAGCAATAAAAATTATATGATTTCCAATTCAACAAAGTAATTCCATTTTCATTAAGCTGTAATATTCTTTAAGTGAAAATTCCATAGGTTCAGCATGCCTTCGTGATCAGACCTCCTAGCAAGTAATTAGTATTTCACAGAGTTTTACCAAACATAAAATGTTGCAAAACTACCAAAAGGGAAAGATGACCTTGAAAGCACGTACCTTAGTATTTCATAGGTTCATAGGTTCATAGGTTTATACTAGGCTATCTGCCCGAGGGCATTTACAAGCCTAGCCCATAGTTTTGTGGCTTACGCCACCCCTTTAGTATGGGGAACTATACCCATTGTTTTGCTGTGCCTCTGTCGAGCAGTGACACTGAGGTAATCCCTGGGGTATATCTGCGATCTCCCATCCATTGGTCAAGATTTCTCTTGAACAAGGCCAGCGAGGTGCTCTGCCTCACATATACCGGGATTTTGTTCCATAGCATAGGGAGTCTTTGGGTGATGAATCTATCCCTCCAGCACGTCCTATTAATAGCCGTGTCAAGGTTTAAGTCTCCCGCCCTTGTGGCTCTGACGGATCTAGATTTATTGAGGTGAAGCATATTCATCAAATCTGGGTTTGACATGGCCTTGTATGTCAGGCACAGGTCACCTCTGAGCAAAGCGGTAAGCGACTGAATAGAGCTGAAGTTCTTTCAGTCGGGCAGCATAGAACAGATTTTTGAGACCCTTTATCCTTTTGGTGAGGAACTTTTGTGGCCTCTCCAGCTGCTGCAAGTGTCGGGTCAGATACATTCCGAATGGGGCATTGTACTCAATCATTGGTCTGATGAGTGATGAGTACAGGGAAACTATGACCTCCCTTGATCTAGATGTGAATCCCTTCATGATAAGGTGGGCAATGTAGAAGGTCTTCCTAACTACTTTAGCTACATCGGTGTCGAATGACAGGCTACTGTCAACCTGGGTCCCCAGGTCCCTAATAACTTCTTCTGTGCTCAGTGTATTGCCACCTATATGGTAGCTAGGGGTAACCTTGTTTTGCCAAGGGTATGACTATGCATTTTTTGGCATTTAACTTTAGGCCATGGCTCTGGCACCAGTTATCCATTTCTGTGAGACCTTTCTGAAGGATATCTGTGTCAGATGTGTTTTCGACTACGGCCCAGTTTGCAGTCATCTGCAAACTATGTCAGCCTTAACTCTTCTGTGTTTGCTTGTACTGGAGAAGTAGATGCCAAACAAGAGTGGGCCCAGGACTGAGCCCTGTGGGACACCACTTGTGACAGGCTTAGAGTCTGACATGGCGCCAGCAACTCTGACCCTGCGGGTTCTGTCACTCAGCCAGTTTGCAACCCATCTTGTGATGTATGGGTTAACATTTAAGCTGATGAGTTTTTCAATGATACCCGAGTGGGGTATTGTATCGAAAGCTTTCGCCAGATCGAGATATGCTGTATGGACTGCCTTTCCCTCATCAATGGCTTTGGTGACTGTTTCGAAAAAGTCAACCAAGTTTAAAAGGCATGATCTGCCTTTGACAAAGCCAAACTGGGTTGGATCCAAAGTCTGCAAATTCCCTATGTCTTTGTTTATGAGATCCATTATGATCCTCTCCATGGCTTTGCAGATAAGGCTTGTCAAGCTAATGGGCCTGTAATTTCCAGGGTCGGTGGAGGCACCGCCTTTATGAAGTGGGACCACTGTCGCAGTGAGCCACTCCCTGGGTACGTATCCAGAGGTGAGACTATGATTAAACAGCTGTCCTAGCTGTGGGTTTAATTCCTCGTTGAGTTCGTGGAGCACACAGCCGGGGACACCATCAGGTCCCATGGATGCTGTGTTTTTTGCTTTGGAGAGAGCAGTTCTCACTTGGGCGTTAGAGATGTTTGGGGGGCTACAATCGTTTGGTATAGATATCTCTCCTTTTGGGGGGGAGGGGGGGAGAAGTTTGCACTGAACCTGTCAGCCAGTATGTTGGCAATGTCTGTAGGATCAGTAATCTTTACATCATTTTGAACTAGTTCTGAGCATATCTGGGAGTTTCCTCCCAGGTTTCTAACATAGCTGAAGAAGGCCTTATGATTGTCTTTTGAGTCTTTAGCTATTTTTCTCTCAAAGTTTGCATAAGTACATCCCATCATTTAATGTTAATATGCGCAATGATCATTTCATTTTTTCTAGGAGACTTACAGAGATATGCCATGTACTACATGTGTGGAAGCAAAATGAGCACTTAGTCATCAACCTGAATTATACTCAGAATCATACAGCTTCCCTCATTTATATTCAATGAGCAGATGTTTTATGGAAAGGGAGAAGATTACTTCTGTTGCTGTATCAGTTGCAGAAAATGGAGGTTCTTGTGATGGACATTTGGTGACATAACTAAAAGGCCAGACACCTTTTCTAAGGGATAGTAAACTAATGCAGCCAGAGAATGTTGCCTTTGATATATCACTTTGGTTCATAGGTAGTTATCAGGATTGCAGGCCATGGGATAATAGGGGAGCCTAGCCCAAATTCCCAGTTGCCCCAGTCACTGGTTAAGTTACTTGCTCATATTCACACAGCTGGCAAATATGGGCTAAGGAAATCAAAATCTGCAGTGCAGAAACTACTTCTCACAGCTTTAACCCTCTATGTTAACTGTCATCATCATCTTCTTTCGGCTGTTCCCATTAGGGGTCGCCACAGCGGATCATCTGTTTCCATTTCTTCCTGTCCTCTGCATCTTGCTCTGTCACACCAACCACCTGCATGTCCTCTCTCACAACATCCATAAACCTAATCTTAGGCCTTCCTCTTTTCCTGTTTCCTGGTAGCTTCATCCTTAGCATCTTTTTCCCAATATACTCAGCATCCCTCCTCACACATGTCCAAACCAACATAATCTTGCCTCTCTGGCATTGTCTCCAAACTTTCCAACCTGGGCTGAACCTCTAATATACGTATTCCTAATCCTGTCCAACTTCGTCACACCCAGTGCAAATCTTAGCATCTTTAACTCTGCCACATCAAGCTCAAATTCCTGCCTTTTTGTCAATGCCACTGTCTCCAACCATATAGGTTCATAGGTTCATAGGTTGGTACTAGGCTATCTGCCCAAAGGCATATATTAGCTCAGCTACGTTGTGCGGTATTCACCACCCCTTTAGTAGTTCCCTAGACCCTTGTACTAGCAGCTAGTACCCTTGGCCCCTATCTAGTAGTGCTGTTGGTGTGATCCCCAGTGTGAACTTTCTGTTACCCATCCACTCATCAAGGTTCCTCTTGAAGAGTGATAGTGAGGTGCTTTGTCTTATGTAGATCGGGACCCTGTTCCATAGTAAGGGAAGTCTCATATAACATAGCTGGTCTCACTACCCTCTTGTAGACCTTCCCTTTCACTCTTACTGGTACTCGTCTGTCACAAATCACTCCTGACACTCTTCTCCACCCACTCCATCCTGCCTGTACTCTCTTCTTCACCTCTCTTCCGCAGTCACCATTACTCTGAACTATTGATCCCAAGTATTTAAACTCATCCACCTTCACCACCTTTACTCTTTGCATCCTCTCCATTCCTCTATCCTCCATCTCATTCACACACATATATTCTGTCTTAGTCCTGCTGACCTTCATTCCTCTTCTCTCTAGAGTATATCTCCATCTCTCCAGGGTCTCCTCCACCTGTTCCCTACTCTCACTACAGATCACAATGTCATCTGCAAACATCATAGTCCACTGGGACTCCTGTCTGATCTCGCTTGTCAACCTGTCCATCACCATTGCAAATAAGAAAGGGCTCCAAGCTGAACCTTGATGTAACCCCACCTCCACCTTAAATGCATCCATCACTCCCACCGCAGACCTCACTGCTGTCACACTACCCTCGTACATATCCTGTACAACTCTTACATACTTCTCTGACACTCCTGACTTCCTCAAACAATACCACCAGTCCTCTCTAGGCACCCTGCTATATGCTTTCTCTAAGTCTACTAAAACATAATGCAACTCCTTCTGACCTTCACTGTACTTCTCCACCAACACTCTCAGAGCAAACATCGCATCTGTAGTGCTCTTTCCTGGCATGAAACCATACTGCTGATCACTAATCATCACCTCCCTTCTTAACCTAGCTTCCACTACTCTTTCCCATAACTTCATGCTGTGACTGATCAATTTAATCACTCTGTAGTTACTACAGCTCTGCACATCACCCATATTCTTAACAAATTGGTACCAAAACACCTTTTCTCCATTCCTCAGGCATCCTCTCACTTTCCAATATTTCATTAAACAATCTGGTTAAAAACTCCACTGCCATTTCACCTAAACACCCCCATGCTTCCACAGGTATGTCATCTGGACCAACAGCCTTTCCATTCTTCATCCTCTTCATAGCTATCCTTACTTCCTCTTTGATAATCCACTGCACTTCATGATTCACTATCCCCACATCATCCAACCTTCTCTCCCTCTCATTCTCTTCATTCATCAACCCCTTGAAGTACTCTCTCCATCTCCTCAACACACTCTCCTCGCTTGTGAGTACGTTTCCCTCATTATCTTTGTTCACCCTTACCTGCTGCAAATCTTTCCTAGCTTGGTCCCTCTGTCTAGCCAATCGGTACAGGTCCTTTTCTCTCTCCTTAGTGTCCAACCTTTCATACAACTCTTCATATGCCTTATCCTTAACCTTTGCCACCTCTCTCTTTGCCATGCACCTCATCTCCCTATACTCCTGTCTACTTTCTTCATCTCTCTGACAATCCCACTTCTTCTTTGCCAACCTCTTTCTCTGTATACTCTCCTGTACTTCCCCATTCCACCACCATGTCTCCTTGTTGTCCTTCCTCTGTCCAGATGTCATACCAAGCACCTTTCTAGCCATCTCCCTTACTAGCTCTGCTGTAGTTACCCAGCTACTTGGTAACTCTTCACTGCCACCCAGTGCCTGTCTTAACTCATCCCTGAACTCCACCTCACAATTATCCTTTTTCAATTTCCACCATTTGATCCTTGGTGCTGCCCTCACACTCCTCCTCCTCCTCTTCTTGATCACCAACATTATCCTACAAACCACCATCCTATACTGCCTAACTACACTTTACCCGGTCACCACTTTACAGTCTCCAATCACCTTCAAACTGCCCCTCCTACATAAGATATATTCCACCTGTGTGCATCTTCCTCTACTCTTGTATGTCACCCTATGCTCCTCCCTCTTGTTAAAATATGTATTCACCACAGCCATGTCCATCTTTTTCACAAAATTCACTACCATCTGACCTTCTGCATTCCTTTGTTTAACACCATACCTACCCATCACTTCCTCATCCCCTCTGTTCCCTTCATCAACATGCCCATTGAAATCTGCTCCAATCACCACTCTCTCCCCCTTGGGTACAGTCATCATCACTTCATCCAACTCACTCCAAAATGTTTCTTTCTCATCCATCGCACACCCAACTTGTGGAGCATATGCACTAACAACATTCATCATTACACCATCAATTTCCAGCTTCATAAACATCACTCTATCCGACACTCTTTTCACCTCCAAAACACTGTTAGCATACTGTTCCTTCAGGATAACTCCTACGCCATTTCTCCTCCCATCCACACCATGATAAAACAATTTGAACCCACCTCCAATACATCTAGCCTTACTCCCCTTCCATCTGGTCTCTTGCACACACAATATACCAACCTTCCATCTGTCCATCATATCAGCTAGCTCTCTCCCTATACCAGTCATACTGCCAACATTCAAAGTTCCGACCCCCACTACCACAGTCCTAGCCTTTTTTCCTCTCTTCCTGCCTTCGGCCATGCCTTCTGCCTCTCCTCCTCCTTCAGCCAACAGTAGCCCAATTTCCGCCAGCACCCTGTTGGCTAACAGTACTGGTGGTGGTCATTGTTAACCCGGGCCTCGACCGATCCGGTATGGAAATATTTACTGGTGTCTGCATTAATTTTTTGGTGAAGTTTTACACCGGATGCCCTTCCTGACGCAACCCTCCCCATTTATCCGGGCTTGGGACCGGCACAAAGAAATGCACTGGCTTGTGCATCCCCATGTTAACTGTAAGAGATAAAATTAACATCAAAATATGAAGATATATATCTTGCAACAACAAAATAACAGCTAGCAAAATATGAGTAATATTGGATAGAGTCCATTTTGCACTTTCTGTACTTAACACATTGCAATTGTATCCAATAATACTTCCAATCAAATTAAAACATCTCTTTACTTATAGTGAGGTAATACTATAATTGTTATGCATGCCTAGCAGTTACTTCATGGTCCATTTGTTATATGATAAGTCCTGACCGTGAGAACATCAGTCTTTCGATGCATGTTCAAGCAGGAATTGTTTTGCAAAGTTATTTCCTGTCTAGTCAAGTATCAACTTTTTGGTATACTTTTTAGCTGTTTTGATGTTGCAAAGATATTTGCTTTACATGCCAAAGAGCTAGCCAATAAGAAAAATCTCCTACCTCTCTGTGTCTCAGTTGAAAACTTGTGCCCTCATGGTAACAGTTGTAGGTTTTTAGCAACGATATCAAATCTGATCTAGGAAGGAAAATAAAATGTTACAGAAAACGTCCTGCATTGCAACAAGTGTTGTTCCTTTAAATAATGAGTTCAAATGTACAGTGCTGCTGTTTTTCTGCTTGTACCATACATCAATAAACATTACTCATTTCTCAAGTACCAGTTTAATTTGAGTATATCCTCAACATAGATGGATAACTTTAAGATCTGAAAGACTTAGCACTAATGGTTTATAGCCCCGGGTTTCACTGTTTACTTGTGGTCTAGAACTCTGACATTATATTTGTGATGATATTTAAGTGTAAAGATAGATTTGTAAATATCAGCTTGATCTCATTGCATATCACATCAGATTTTGTTGTAAACATTTATAAATGAGACAGGTGATAAGAGCATGGAATTCATTAACATATTGTGCCAAGGACTAGGGCTAGCAGTCAATAAAATGCATAACTAAGCCATTATCAATTTAAAAAGTAAGGACTTTAACATCACAGTTGAAAAAAAACATCTTGTGTAAATGATGGAAGCGTGTTCAACCATGGAGAAATTCTGATGGTAAAAAGATAGGGTTCAATGTTGCTAAGGGTGCTACTTTATTGCAGACTAAATTCACCTCTCAGATTACGAAAACTAGACCAAAGCCAGATAGCAAAGCATTCCCTCAAGAACTCATTAGTTTTAATGACCCAGGAATGCTAAAGGTAAGCATACAGACCTCACAAGCATTTAGCAGTGTTCTCAAGTTTCTTGATATGAGAGGTAGTAGAGGGGGAAAGTATCAAATTCTCCTGCTACCAGCTCCTGCAGGATCTGCGGGTTTCTTTGTATATTATCTGATTCCCGAAGGTCATGCACATTCCTTCCAGGCAGTACTTTCATACAGGTGGAATGGTTATCTGTGGCACCGTGCCACTGTTATGTGGCTGCCACCAACTCACTTCTGACATTCCACCTGACTCCACTTCATTATGCCGGCAGTGCTTCCCCAAGACATTAGCAACCTGCCAAAGTGTCTAAGAAAGTATTCCCAAGTCACAGATACTAGCTACTTATTTCCTCTTGACTCTGAAAATATCGATCAGATACACAGATACATAAACATGAGGAAGTATGGAGCTCCTGGCTGTATTTACTTCCTACATGGCACTAATGCTAAGAGGAAAACAACCCCCAGACTGCACTAAAAAACAATACTATGTGAAAATTTAAGTTATTATGAAAGACTAAGATATCTGAACTTGTACAGTGTCTCCTACAGATATCTAAGAGGAGATCTTATTCAGGTATATAGGGCATTTAGAGACAACCCCAAACATTCCCTGAGGTAGTTATCAAAAAGTACTAGGGAATCATCAGACAACCTATGTAGAAGATTCTATAGGGATGAGAAGTGTACTAATTGGTTCTCTGACACAACAGCTGATGCATGGAACAGACTACCAAATTACATTAAAGCAAGTACTAGTTTAGAAATTTTTAATAGCCTGGAAACTTATTATGGGAACAAGTGTTTTGGTATATTGGCAAGCTAGAAGGGCATTAATGCCCATGCTTGAAACATTTGTATGCATGTATGTATGTAAAGTATACACTGCTGTTTAGTGGTCCTGCTCACTGGAGATGAAAGGTACTTAATCAAACACGAGAGTCTTGCACATCTTGATTCTTAATATTTGCACTCATAGATGTTCTTTCTCATGCATGTGCACACATAACTGTATTAATCACACAGTTTCTAAATTTGCCTACACCTAATTTTGCGGGTCTCTGGAGTAAATGCAGTTAAATGACTGTCAATGCTGTTTTCATAAAACAAAGAGTATAAAACAATATTCACACAATTCTGTCCACCTTTTGTTTTTCTGTAGAAGTTTCCCAAATATAATCAACTATAAGTGCAACATACATGGGGAAAATAAAATGACTCTGTGTGGTACAAGTTCCATTTTTGCACAGTCATCTGTCAGACAACTATCTTAAAGCTCTTTATTAGAATACTCCCTATTTGCCAGTTAGCTAGAACTTGACAATACCTCTCAACTGTCAAGATTTTCGCAGAATGTCCAGATGTTTTACTCATAATTTTGGTCTGTTCCTCATAAAATGTATGTTTTTTTTTAGGCAAATCACTGGGATGATCTATGGATTCAAGTAATTAAATAATAACATACATTTCAGTTTCAGACTTCAAATCCTTCAGAAGATATATGTTAAACAAATCCTGTTACTCTAGCAACTTTCTAAGTTTATAAGAGCTGTATTTAAAACATGTCCCTTTTTTGTGCCTTTGTCCCTGCATTTTGTGGGGCTCTGTCCAGATTTCTTGCACTAAGAGGTTGAGAGGTGTACTTGGCATAGTTTCTGTAAACATAACAAAAGCAAGAGTTTGCATTCAGTCTATTCAATACTCTCGGATGTTAACCAGTTTTACAAATCCTGATTCATACCTCAGCCACATATGCAGAAGGATGGCTCCCACCATGCAAGTGGGCAAAGGCATCTACACTCTTTTAGAGATGACTATTGCAACACCTGGCAACATATCTCTTGACTTATGCCTTCAGAATTAGAGACAATGCAAAATTTAAATGGGAAAAAGGTCCCAAATTAGGAGCCATTTTTTTTTGCTGTCTCCTAAATTTGGAATTTTTTTGAGAAGCCCTAGGATAACAATACCAATATTAAACATAAGGATATCCCTAAAAATAGGGAGAGTTGGGAGGTTTGTCTGGCAACCCACCTCCCCAGTGTGTGTGTGTGTGTGGGGGGTTATTATTATGACAAGAAAGCAATTAAGTAGAATCATAAACATTTGTTCTGGGATGCAAATGTAGATACGTTTCCATTACGAGTAATTCAAGATGAAACCACCCAACAATCAGAATTTATGAATGCTAATCCCCAAAAATCACCTGATGAAAAAACACGCTTTAAGTGTTCAGTGGTGGGCAAGTTTCCCTGCACCCCACAATGTGGGGGCAAGCCCCCCACACATCCCAAACTTACATGTACCAACTACACATTCACACCAACTTGAAAAAGGGAGAAATTGCCAGTAAAAGAGAATTACTGTCATCTCACTGACAATGATTTTGTATGAGGGTGATCAGAACCATGGGGGGGGGGGAACTAAACCTCAGGTAACTTAAAAGTCGAGAATTGAAACACCATCCACCAGTAGGATAATACTGGATAATATATGCACAAACATCGGCTTGGGTTGCCTGTGATACATGCATGTTTTTCCAGTGCAGACATCACTCTTTGTTAGCCAGCCATCAATGGAAATAGTAGTATGACTCTGCATTGTCAGTCTTGGACATATATCACATCACCTCCACCCTCAGCTTAATGAATGGACACGTGGTTTAAGGTCAACAGGGTTAACAACATTTTTTAAGCTCGATTTTTTCTGCTTTTTTATTTGACTTAATAGTATTTTTTAATGTTTATTAAGTCATCACATTAAGTTGTAGTGAGTTTGCATATATTAAAACAAAGAAAACAAACCCTGATAAGTTTCCATTATTATCATAATTACTTCAGCATTATACAAAATGCTTAATTTCTGCCTTTCCGTTAACGTCACTCCTTCAGCATATTGTTCTACATGGATTGCTCCAACAAATTCCATTTTCAATAAATTTGTTCTTTCCCTTTTCTAAAGATCACATTTACATTTTTTTATCTCCTTCATACTATTCAAAACATCCATTATGGTTAGCTTAAATGTTGATCTCTTTTTTTCTATAAATTGCTTTTTACCAGCCTTCGGCATTAAAATTAGTAAGGACTTACTCTGTCTTTGCAATTCAGACCCTATATCTCAACAAAAAAAAGAATAAGTTCCTTGCTAACTAGCATTTGTTCCACAAACATTGCTATCAAATTACTCTGAGGGAATTTTTTAAAATCTGAGAACGTGTTACATCCCCCCCCAAAAAAAAACTGCTTCCAGTTTCCTATCTTTTCACCAGCTGAAATCTAGCATTTGCTAGTTACTTGAGGAAGAAATCCCTGAGGTCTACTTGAGGTATAAACATGCCTGTGCAAACACATCCATGCAAAAGTCTTAAATCTTCTGCACTCTGTGTGCACTTAGTACTCCTCCAGATTTATTACCACTTTCCCTTGTAACTTACCTTTCTATTCATTTTTCACAGTCTCTTCTAATCACCTCTGATAGTACTACACAGCAGTTGTATGATATGTTATACATCCTGCCAATTATTTCTTCTGTAACAGCATCATCTCTTCTAGACTCAACTGAAAACTCTACCAGAACCTGTCTTTTGTGTCACTCTCCCTACCCCCTTATGTTTGTTACCAATTGCTGATAGTGAAGGCATAGTATAGACAAGCTCTAATCTGCAGTTCAAACTCCATCCCACTCTATTGACTTTCCCTTCCAAGTTATTGCACTGAAGACCTTGATTTCTTTGCTAACTTCCTCACATAAACTCAAGCCCTCTCTCACTTATTTTCAATAACCGTACTTGCAGACATCCCTATTGGTAAAATCTCCTTTCTCCATTCCTGCACTGGTTTAGTTCTTAGAGTACTGGGGACATAAGATGGAAGTATTTAGATGTAGGAATTAAAAAAAGATTCTGCTATGGCAGCTCAGGATAAAAGGGAAGAAACTAAACGGGAGTTAATTCAAAAATTAAGAAAGTGGAGTCTCTTGATTATGCATATCAAAGTGTAAGCAATGAAGATATTTTCAGACTTTATATACAGGTCAGGCATATTTTTATGAACCAGCAGAGAAGTTGAGGATGGCAATTAACATAGAGTTGAATAAAATTATTTGTGAGGAGCAGAGGGCAACAGTTAAATGTGAAAAGTTGATTTTCTCCAAAGTACAAGCTGGTTTAAAGTTATCAGATTTGACAGGATTGTATAAAGCTATGTAGTTAAGGTCTCAAAGTTCCTGACACAACAAGACATGAGCAACAATCAGCCAAGGATGACAACTGAGCTAAAACTTGACATTATTAATATTAATAAAGTTGAGTTTTAACTCAGTTGTCATCCTTGGCTGATTGTTGCTCATGTCTTGTTGTGCCAGGAACTTTTAGAGGTTATTTGTGTTGTTTTGGCGGCATGTAGTTATGCCGATAACCAAAGTGGAAAAGGATGAGAAGGGGGGGTGAATGATAATCAGAGTAACATTTTAGATTCAAGTCCTTAAGGAGAATGGTAACAAACATAAATAATATTATATTCATAAAGAAATATATTTTACATTTTGATTCAAATGTCATTACATACTTAAAGACATCAGTTTGTGCAAGTCAGAAACAGGGAGGGAAGCATCTGATGCACAGTGAAGCAAAACATAATGAATGGAAACAGGTAGCCAAAAACTGCTTTCCAAAGCAATGCAGTTATGACTAGATGTGTGGTCTTTCCTCAGCTCCTAATAATTTTATTTAAACATAAAACTTTTTAAGACTTGTTAGGCCTTTAACTATAGACTGTTAAGCTTTGGAACTCTGTAAAGAATACATTCAGTGCATCAGTCAAACACGCATGTTGTTCATGAACCTGTAGTTTCCAGACATGTGCTAGGAAGGGCACAAGCATCCCCCATAATATTGTGGTATTAAAAAAATAATTTTGTTCAAAAATTGCTTTTTGAGTTAAACGCAAATCATTGCAGTGATCACTAGAAGCCAAAAAAAAAACCCCCCAAAAAAACAAAAAGAAAGATAAAGGCAGAAATACATAGCGAGGATGCTGTGTGTCATTTCACATCTTTGCACATAACATTTAAAAGAATGCTAATTTGTAATTATCCATATAATCCATCTTGTCCCTTTCTCAGAAAACTGGTCAACATTTTTTTTTTTTCAAATGAAAGTTACCTCACCCATGACTAGTGCCTATTAAAAAGGTGGTAACAAGGTCAGCAAAGTCAAATGACATATACTTTGTTTCCATTTGGTAATTAATATAGCTAAGAATTTTTGTTTAGTTATTAAGACAAAAGCACATAATTAGTTGCCAGAGAAGAACAGGTTAACGAATGGAGTGATGGAAACTTTGTATATAAGGAGTTCATCAAAGGACGTAAATGTATTCTGGAGAGTAAGCAATGTATGCAACTCAGTTTTAAAAGAACATATAGATACATTATCTCCTTTTCTGTTTTCAAAGATACTTATAAAAGTGCAGTCTTATCATTGATAGCATTGAGGGCTATAGTATAGTTTATCTTTTTCTTTGTTTTAGAACTTTCCTCCGATTTTACTCAGCCTGATTACAAAGAAAGCATAGTTGTTTGTTTCTTATAATTTTGTTAAATCAATGTAATAAAATAAAAATCACATTGTTAATAGTCGTACCACTTCCAACCATAAAACTAATGTCATATTTTCCCCTAAAAATTGCACAAATAATACAAGTAAACATGTTCATCTGGACTACTTTGAAAAAACTGTCATCTATTAAGGCTCTTTAATTTAAGTAAACAACTAATATTGCAGGATTCATTCAAACCTGGGTTGGCAAATGCATTAAGCATTTATTACATTGATTTATTGTTCACAACATGAACTATTTTATGTGATTTTGCATCATGTAATTTTCTTGTGGTTGGCTCATGTGATGAAATTTCTTAAGTATTTATATGTGAATTTGAGGTATGTAATTGTCAGAAGTTGCTTTATAGAAAGTGATGAAAAACGCTTCATTAAATACTTGAGAAATATTTGAAAAATATTCGTTGTCCTGAGTTCCTTGGAGCCTTCGTTTTGGTTAACAGTATTTGTTTTACTAGTTTGTTTTACATTGTTTCTTATAATCCCCTTTTATGATAAACCCTGCTTTTAAGATAGCTAACAGTGGGAATGCCATTTTCCATGGTTGCTTAAATGGCTAAATGTGGTAATCTGCAGATTAACAGCTGTATGCTTTTAGTATTCCTAGTTACTGTTTCAGTGGAGTGATATTTAAGCAGACAACTATGGTACTGATCTTTAATTAAACAGGCAGCAGCACTATTATTTTACAGGGACTGATGTTTGGTAAGCAGTTATGAGAGAAACAGAAGATGAACACACCAAGTTATTGGAACAGTTTAATAATTAACAATAATGATAAGTACTTATAGGTTCATAGGTTCATAGGTAGGTACTAGGCTATCAGCCCAGGGGCCTACTAGCCAACAAGGTTCCCTGGCTTACGCCACCCAAGAAAGTTATTTTCCTGTGCCACTGTCAAGCAGAGACACAGAAGTGATCCCTGGGGTGTAGTTCTTATTTCCCATCTACTCATCAAGATTTTTCTTGAAGAGTGCTAATGAAGAACTTTGCTTGACATAGATGGGTAGCCTGTTCCAGAGTATGGGAAGTCTCTGGGACAGGAATCTATCCCTCCAGCATGTCCTGTTTATTGTGGTGACAAGGTTTAGGTCCCTAGAGCGTGTAGCTCGGAAGGATTGGGATTTCTTTAGGTGTAGCATGTCTAACAGCTCTGGGTTTGGCATAGCTTTATATGTTAGGCAGAGATCACTTCGGAGTAGGCGATATGCTATGGAGTAATGCTGAAGTTTTTTGAGGTGGTCAGTGTAGGGCATTTGTTTGAGGTCAGTAATCCCCTTTGTGAGGTACTTCTGTGGCCTTTCCAGCTGCTGCAGATGTCTTTATTTATTTATATTTATTTATTTGCAATTTGATTACCGGGGAAGTCCACTGGGCTGAATTGACTCATTTTCAGTGGAGGCCCGGGGAGAAAAGCTTCAAGATGCATTATACAATTTAGATACAAATGATAGTTAATATTAAAGATAATATTACATAGAATAGTTACTCATAAATGCATTCAATATCATGCATAGTTAAATTCATTAAGCTTGAAGGTAGGGATCACATAGTTTCATTTGAGGAAAACAGATATGGGTTAGGTGTGGAAACAGTTTACATACAAATCTTTTAAGAAAATGTAAATACGCTTTACATAACACATCAACAGTAGAGTGCTATTTACAATATTTACAAGGTTGGGCTGTGTGAGGGTAGCTGTAGGAGGTGAGAGCTTAGAGAGAAGCTATAGAAATTGTTGAGAGCTTAGATAGGCTCATAGGAAGATAACTATGAGAGTTGTAGAGCTTGAGAACCAGAGCAAGAACCCCCTTGGATTAGGTTGGGTGAAGGCAGGTACATTTCCATTTAGTGGACAGGTGTTTGAATAGTTGGGTTTTGAAGTTTTCTGAGTTTGGTATGGTTCTTAGTGTGGAGGGAAGGGAATTCCATTTTTTGCCTAGTGAGAAAGATAGAAGAAGTTGGCCAGCAGGATGTTTAGGTTTATGGATAGTAATTAAGTTCTGATTTTCAGATCTGAGAGCTCTGTTGGGTGTATAAGGGGGAAGGATGTTAGTTAGAGTGGGACATTTTGTTAGGTGAAATATGAGTCTATGTGCAGTAGTGAGATGGAGATAGTCTAGGTAGTTTGGAAGTTCAAGCCAATTCAGGGATTGTAGGGTTAGGCAGTGATGGGTAGTATTTTTAGATTTAGAGGCAAATTTAGAGATTTTGTTGTAGCAGTTTTCTAGTTTAGAGGTGATAGAGGATGACAGGTTGATTAGGAGAGGGGCTCCATATAATAAGGACAGAAGAAGATAAGTCGAGGCCAGAGTTTGCCTGGTAGAGTTGAAGAGAAAGTGATTATTCCTATACAGCATACCTAGCTTTTGGTGGGTCTTCTTAATATTTTGTTGAATATGAATATCAAACTTGAAGTGTTCATCTACAGTAATACCAAGTAGTTTGGCAGAGGGGACTACTTCTATAGGTGAGTTGGTTTGACTATAGACTTTGAAGTTGTTTTTATCATAGGAGAGGATCTTTGTGGGAGGGAATAGTAGAATCTTTGATTTATTTGCATTGAGAGAGAGGTGGTTTTGGCGCATCCAGTTTTCAGTTGTTGAGAAGGCAGTTTGGGTTTTAGTTATAAATTCAGAGAAATTTGAGGCAGAGCAGACTAAGGTTGAATCGTCTGCGTATTGAATGATTTTAGCATCAGGAATAGCAGTGTGAAAGTTATTGATGAAGATGTTAAAAAGCATTGGCCCAAGGATGGATCCCTATGGTATGCCAATTGGGGTAGGTAGGAAGGAAGAGATAGAGTTCTTCCATTTGACTGCCTGTGATCTGTCTGACAGATAGCTGGAGAACCAGGATAAAGCATTATGTAAGAGATTAAGGTTTGAGAGCTGACAGAGAAGGTGCTTGCGGGAAGCAGTATCAAAGGCTTTAGACAGATCGAGCAAAACAGTAGAAACTAAGTGGCCTGAATCTCGGGCTTGATTGACAGTTTCTAGGAAAGAGAGTAGAGCTGTTATTGTGCTATGGCCTGGATGGAAGCCTTGCTGGGTAGGAGTGAGAAGATTGTTTTGGGTCAGGAAAGGCATAAGTTGGAGGTGGACGCATTTTTGTAGGATTTTGGAGAGCAAAGCAATGGGGCGAAAGTTTGAGATGCTGGTATTTTTGCCTCCTTTATGAACAGGAAGAATATAAGCCAGGTGCCAGAGTTTGAGGACACATGATTCTTTTATGGATTGGTTGATAATGATGCTGATTGGGAGTGCAATGCCATCAGCAGCACATTTTAGAAAGGAAGAGGGAATATTGTCGGGAGCGTTAGAGCAAGGTTTAAGTTTGGACAAAAGTTTTTTATAAGGTTAGTGGAGATGGATTTGAGTTCAAACAGATGAAGTGAGTTAGAAGAGGGAGAGTGTAGAACAGTTGGGTTATTACTGGAAAATGTCTTGGTGAGGGTAGTAATAGTGTCTATGAAAAATGAGTTAAATTGAGAGCCTAGTTCGAGATCAGATTTACTTGGTTCAGGACAGGGATTATTCTTGGAGCCTGGATTGAGGAGTGAGTTTACTGAGTTCCAGAATTTTTTGGGGTTTTAATTGGACTAAAGTTTGATATAGTAGGATTTTTTGTCTTTGGTGATTAGTCATTTTGCATGGTTGCGAAGCTGTTTATATTGGAGCAAGGTATTGTACAGTTTATTGTTTTGGTAAAGCTTCCATAGTTTGTCTCTGTGATGCATAATCTGTTTTGTCTCTTTGGATAGCCAAGCAGCAGTTTTAGTTTTTATCCTTTTGTTTCTTAGTGGGGCTAGTGAGTTTAAAGTATCAAGGAAGACAGAGTTGAAGTATTCTATAGCCTTGTCAAGAGGCAGGAAGTTTAGAGTTTGCCAGTTCATTTGATTGAAAGTATTTGAGAAAGTAGTTGGGTTGAAGCCACTGAGGTTACGAGTTTGAATGTACTGATGCTGGTGTGGGGAAGAACTAGTTGAGCGATGCATGAAGGCTGGGAGGTGGTCACTAAAGGTATCAGGAATTGTGCCAGAATTGGTTATTTTATTTGGATCTGAGACTAGGATCCAATCTATAGTGGATCCAGGAGGGTTTATTTTGTTAGGTCGAGTGATGGAGAGGATTATTTGAGTGAAGTTATAGAGGTTAATGGATAGGGAGGGAGAGGGGCAATTGATTTTATTCCAGTCAATATTCACATCACCAAGGATATAAGTTTCATATCCACAAACGAAACAGCAAAGGCACTAAATACTGACTAAGAAATCCAAAACAAAAGTGCCAAAGGACCAAGGAAGCACTTTAGGTAACTCCACTAAAAGTTTATTCAAATATTCCACTTAAAAACGTAGAAAGTACTAAAATAAATTAACGCTCTTATAACATCAACTGTAAAATACGTGTTTTCGTCCATACACATAGGACTTCATCAGATAAATGCTTTTAGTTCACATTTGCACTTATATAACTTAGTTTAATGATGTAATTAGTAAAAAACCAATAGAACAGCTTCAATTAATTCAAACTGACAAATCAGTAACATCCTACTAGTTAATATTCATGCCTATCTTGTTCAGGGAGTGTCTTCATACCATATAAGGTTTACACTTTTATAACCCTTTTTCTTATAGTGGAACAATATTTAATAATCTAATAAATCTCATAATAAATACTTTGATTTAAAAACTTACAGATAAGTGAGTGATAAATAATATAAATATGTAAATATACACTTAATATAGTTTTAAAATCTCAATGTGTTAAAAACCATGTAAAACTTCTTGTTAGGAAACTGAAGTAATCAAATACTATATAAGGGCGCCCTCTAGTGAGTCCATAAGGAAGTGTACTGAGACAAAATTCTAAATCTTCAAAGCCCTCAATTTTAACAGTGAAGAAATTGACAATGTGTCGTTTAACCCAGGTTTACTACCAGCCTCTAGGTTAATTTGCCACCATAGCTCTTTACTCTCCAAAATGTCTTCCCAAGGTCCACCTCTTGTGTCCGGTCTTATTTGTTCTAGTACAAAAAATTCGTATTTATATTCCTTGCAGGTCTGAGAGTGTCTAAACAGTGCATTAGTTGATTTGCCCTTCCCAATATCATAAACATGTTCATACATTCTCCTCTTTAGACCTCTCTCAGTTTTGCCCACATAGAAATTCTGGCATTTTTTACATATTGCCAGATAAATCACCCCTTTACTTTCACAATTGTAGAAACCTATACTTCTTAGGGTTCTTTTTCTACTTTGTAAGTACACTTCTCCTTTGTTAATAATGTGCGGACATTGTTGGCACCTCCCACACTTATATGTTCCAAGTTTACTTTTATTTATTCCCTTAAATTTGTCACCTCTTTTTTCCAAAATACTCTTGATGTTCCAAGAGTTTTTGAACACCAATTTTGGATACATTCCCTTTATCTCATTATGTCAGTTAGGAGGGAAAACTTGTTCCATTCATTCATTAAGGTCTGTTTCATATTTTTATTAATTCCATTGTATTCTACCACCAGGCCCCTCAAGAATTGATTCTGACCCACTATGGGCAAATGTTTTTGGTTGTTACCTTTATCCACACCTATCCCAATAATGGGCTTAAACCTTTGTAGTCTCTCTCTCTCCACTTCAGTTCTTAATTGTAGAATAAACTCCTTGGGGTAACCTCGTTCCAAAAACATTTTTTCAAGTTTGTCACATTCCTTTAGAAAGTCACTTTCAAAACTAGTCATTCTTGACCCCCTTACAAATTGACCTTTAACAATATTTGTTTTACTATGTAGGGGGTGAGCACTACTATAATGTAGGAAGGAATTTACATACGTGTCTTTCCTATATATCCTACTTTCGAATCTTCCTTCGTGTCTGTAAATTTCTACATCCAGATACCTGAGAAACTCAGTACTAATTGTGTATGTGAATTTTAGAAAATGTGTAGTTTGACCCAAATATTCTAAAATTCTAAAAACTTTTCCTGTCCACCTATCCATATCAGGACTATGTCATCCAGGTACCTGTGGTACATTGACCAGTATACATTGAAACTGGAATTAATAACAAACTTCTCTTCCCATTTGGCCAACACAATGTTCGAGTAAGTGGGTGCACAAATTGCGCCCATAGAAACACCTGATTTTTGGTGGAAATATTCCCCATCAAAAGTAATAAAATTGTATCTAAGAACTGTATCCATAAGAGCAATACTAGCTATTTTGTCTTTGTGGCTCAGTTTTGTGTCCTCAAACACACTCTCCTCGAACATGTCCATACCCTCGTCATGGGGTATGCATCCAAATAGATCAACTATGTCTATTATAATGAACAGGGCATCCTCATTGTACAGTTCTGGTTTTAACTCACCCAAGAATTCCCAAGAATCTTTAATTATAGTTTTTTGTTGACCCATATGTGCTTGGTTTTAAAGTCAACGAATTTAGCCAGAGGTTCTGTTTTCATAGTTAATTTCAGTAGAGGCCCATAGGAGAATATTTTCGAGTGTAGAGATTTTGTTACCAGGTGAGATATATAGGGCAATGATGCAGATATTTTTACATTTATTTAGTTTTAGAATTCCAGAAGTTAGTTCAGTGTTCTGGAATTGAGCAATTGGAATTTGGAGGGTAATTAAGGTAAGAAGGTTGGAGTAGACTAGGGCAGTGCCTCCACCTTTTTTATTTAGTCGGTCATTTCTGAGACAATGAAATCCTAGGGGCAGAATCTCAGAGTCAGAGTCAGAGATAAAGGGCTTGAGCCAGGTTTCAGAGATGGCTAAGATATCTGGTTGGTTATGGCTTAACCAAGCTTGAAATTGGTGTACATTGTTGTTTAGGCTTTGTGCATTAACTGTAAAAATCTTTAGGGTGTTGAGATAGAAGGAAGAGGGAAAGGGAGGAGTGTTGTATAAAGAATGTAGGACCAGGGTTAGGATGGATATCACCAGATTGGACTAGGTTGTAGAAGGAGATATCCTTTAGCCATATTGGTCTGCCAGGCATGGATTTTGGTAGATTGTAAATTGGAGCAGGTGACAGTGTCTTGACTTTAGAGGTGAAGAGTTTAGGGTGGAATAGGTGCAGAGGGTTGGGCTGAATGAGAGAAGAATGGAAATGGGAGTAAGAGTAAGGGGGAAGGTGGGTTTGTATGGTAGTTGTCTTTGTAGGTGGTATTGGACAAGCATAGGTGGAATATGAGGTCGCATAGTGTAAGGGAAGTAGGAACAGAAAGAGGAGGCTGGGGGACTGGAGGGTGTGATAACTTGAGGAGAGCATGTTGGAGCAAAGAGAGAGTAGTATGAGTGGTGAGGAAAATAGAGAAGGCTATGAAGAAGAAAGGGTTTAAAAAGTGATGGAATTATTCTAGAAATTTAAGGAAAGAGGAGGGGACTATAATTATTGGGCGGAGAACAGATTACAGAGTTTAAGAAGGATGGCTATAAGTGGGAGGAGTAATGAGGTGGAGCTGGTATTGGGTAATTAGGCTGAGAGGGTGGGATAAGATAAGAATAAAGCTAGGAGTACTGGGGGCAGGGTAGGGAGAGGAGTGAGCCCGTATGTCTTGTGAGGTACATTCCAAAAGGGGAGTTGTACTCTATAATGGGTCTAATGAGTGTCAAGTAGAGGGGAACAATGACCTTTTTTTTCCTGGATGAGAACCCTTTTATGATAAGGTGTGCCACGTAGAAGGACTTCCTGACTACTGTGGCGATGTGACTATCAAAGGAGAGGCTACTGTCCACCTGGGTCCCAAGGTCTCTTATAATGCATTCGGTGTTAAGTAGATTGCTGCCTATGTGGTAGTTCATGGGTACAGAGTTTTTATCAAAGGGGATGACACTGCACTTTTTGGCATTGAGCTTGAGGCCATGGCTCTGACACAAGGCATCTGTCTCAACAATGCCCTTCTGTAGGATGTCCACATCATTTGGGGACTTGACTATGGCTCCTAGTTTGCAGTCATCTGTGAACTTTGTTAGCCAGAGGCCTTCTGTGTTAGTCTGTACTTCAGAGAAGTAGATACCAAACAGGAGAGGTCCCAGGATGGAACCCTGTGGCACTCCACTTGTCACTGCTTTGAGGTCAGATTTGGAGTCTGCAACTTTTACAGTGTGGGTTCTGTCAGTGAGCCAGTTATCAACCCATCTTGTGATGTAGGGATTTATACTTAGTTTAGTGAGTTTACCTATAATTCCAGAATGGGGGATGGTGTTGAAAGCCTTGGCGAGGTCAAGATAGGCTGTATGAACCACCTTACCCTCATCTACGGCTTTGGTGACTGCCTCAAAGAAGTCGATCAGGTTCAGAAGGCATGATCTACCTTTCACAAACCCAAACTGGGTGGGATCCAGAGTTTGGAGGTTACCAATTTCTTTGTTTATGAGTTCCATGATGATACGTTCCATGGCCTTGCAGACCAGGCTCGTCAGGCTAATAGGTCGATAGTTCCCGGGATCAGTGGTGGCTCTCCCTTTGTGCAATGGGATAACTGTTGCTGTGCTCAATTCAGTGGGCACAAAGCCTCATGCAAGGCTATTATTCAATATGGTGCTTAAGTGGGGAGCCAGTTCATTCTGAAGTTTGTGTAAAACGCAGTCTGGGATGTTGTCCAGTCCCATGGATGGTGTGTTTTTGGCTTTAGAGAGTGCAGCTTTTACCTGCGTAGTTGTGATTACAGGGGCTCTGCATTCTTCCTGTATAGATATGGGCCCTGTAGTGGGTGAGGGGGGTAAAGTTAGCACTGAACCTATCTGCCAGGATGTTGGCAATATCAGCTGGTTCTGTAATTTTCGTGCCTTTGTGCTGTAACTCAGAGCAGATCTGGGTGTTGCCATTGAGATTCTTAACATAGCTATAGAATGCTTTGTGGTTGTCCTTTGAATTAGTGTTGATTTTGTTTTCATAGCTATCTTTGGAGGATCTTATAAGGGATCTCAGCTTCTTACTGAGGCTGACCAGGCAGCTCCTCCACTCATGGGATTTTACTCTCTTTTGCAACAGTTTCTTCCTTCAGTTGTACAGTTTGTTTATGGCAGGGGACCACCAGATTGGCTTCCTTTTTTGGAGGATAGCATCTGGTTCTGTTTGGGATAGCACAATCCATGCACTTGTGTAAGTGCTCTTATAGAGTGAATTTGTGTAGGATTCAGCAGTTGTAACTGTATTGCCATCTGCATGGGTGTCATGAAGTTCACCACTTCTGTCTTAAGAAGCATGAAGTTGGCTTTGAAGAATTTTTTTACTGTGGTTTTCTTAACGGGGTGGGGGGTTGGGTGCAGGATGTGGATATCAAGGGTGATTAGCTTATGGTCGGATCGGACTAATGAGGAGTTGACTTCAGGTGTGGAACACCGGTCACTCATGTTGGTAATGACTAGGTCTAGGATATTGTTGCCCTTGATGGGGGTGTGGATAAGTTAACTCTAGGGCATTGGAGTTTATGAATTCCAGAAAGCATTGAGCTAAGGAGTTGGTACATGAGTAGTTTTCCCAGTTAATGGTGGGGTAGTTGAAGTCGCCCATTATTAGGGTGTTTGGTTGAACCCTAATATTTTCCAGTACATCAAGAAAAGAGGAGTGGGAATCTTGGGGCATGGTGGGGGATCTGTAGCAAGCTACAATTTGGATTTCAGTTTTGCCCAGAGTTAGTTGCACTTGGATAACCTCGGATGCATTATGCTGAGCAACTAGCCTGGAGGTGTTGATATCCTTAATGAATATGGACACATCTCCGCCTTTGGTGTTTCGGTCCAGGTTACATGGCCGAAAAGTGTGGTATGGGTTATAGCCTGGTAGTGCAGGGGTGCTCTCTGGAGCCTTAAACCAGGTCTCAGTCACTGCACAGATATCGATGTTCTCCATTTTAAGGAGTGCCTCGAGTGAGTGCATTTTGAGATTTAGACTTCTAGCATTGAGTAGCATTACCCTCAGTTTTTGCTTGCCTGTCCCTGTTATGGTGGTGAATTTGTTATTTGAACCTTGCCTAAAAAAGGCACTATAGGGGCAGCAAGAGCCTTAGCCAGTATCCGGAATCCCAGGGGCGACAGGTTCAGGCCATCTCTGGCAAAGCATCGTGGTCTGTCGACCATGTCATCCCAAGCAGACAGATACTGGATCCCCTTAGAATGACACTAGAAGCTTAGCCAATTGTTGAAGTCAATCATTTCGTCCTTGTACTGCAGTATCATTCAGGGTGATAGCAGAATGCTATTCAGGGCTAGGGTCATACCTGTCTGGGCTACAAAATCGGAGAGCTCTTCCATGTCTCTTTTCATGTAGTCCAGGGAGGTACATCTCAGGTCATTCACACCAACATGGACAATGACAGAGTCATATCTGTACTTGTTGTGGAGTGACCTGAGTGTGTGGGTTATGTGGCGTATCCTGGCACCAGACAGGCAGCTGACAGTAACCTTATCCTTGTTTAGCCTGGTGAGTGGGACATCAGTGTGCCTGACTATAGAGTCACCTATGACTAGTGTGTTGGGTACATTGTTTTGCCTTATTGGCTGTGGTTGAGTTACTTCCAAGTAATAGCAGTGCATCAACCTTTCAAGACCCTTAGGTGGAAGACCTGAAGTAGTTTGATTTACCTTTAGTATTGAGTTAGTGATATACATATATTGTAATTCTTCCAGCAGTTCAGAAATGTCTATCAGAGATCAGCAGCCTGTACCTCTAAGTTACTATGCTTCAATCTGATCTGCTAAACTAAATTTCTGTAACTACAACTAATCTAGACCTAAATTTTATGTCTAAGACTCTCCAGTTAAATTTATTGCTCAGGTATCTAGCATTATTATAGAAAACAAATGGCTGTGGTTCACCTAAATGATCACCCAACACCTTTTTCCATAAAATGGTTTCTAATTTTGACTGAAGCTATTCATTGATGACTTAATTGTTCAGCTTCAGTGACAGATTTCCTGGATGGAACTGCAGCCAAATATCAACACATTGGCCTAGTAATGTGAAAATACAGTGTAGAACATCCGCTACTGGGTCCTATATAGCTCTCAGAGGAATTCATAAATGGTATACATTGTGAAATTGTTTTGCCATTGTAACAGTACTTATTTGTAGTTTTTAACAGCATATATTAATACTCTTTCCTTCCACTTAGAAACTATCCTAATATTACCTCAGGTTGGCTACGGAATAAGTAGAGGGCAATTTGCTATAATAGCTTAGCAAATGGGCTTGGAAAAGAACAAATCCCTACTCGACACCTAAAGTTCCAGAGGGGTATATTAATGTTTCATACCTACTTAGGGCAAAATTTTTATAAGCTGTCAGTAAAAGCTTTCCTTGAAACTGTCATTTGTTCTCCCCTTGCTAATTACAGCACGCAATAAACAAAACCAGAATGGAACAAGTAGAACATAAAAACAATTAAATAAAGTTCTGTGAACAACAAATCAGGATTTCTTATTTTTCAAGTCAGTTTTCTAATCACAGAAATACCCTCTGGAACAGCAACTGGTGCAGTGTGGGGTTAGCTTCTCTTATAAAAAAATAAAAAAAATCCCTTTCATAAACACAAAACCTCTCCAGAAACCTTGTAAGTCACAAACAAGACAACCCTAGAATCTGCATGGGAGATTTGATTTTGAATAGCAGTACATCAGAGAAACCCCATGTTCATTTATAATAAACCTGCCAACATCTGTGGGATCAAGTGCAGTGAAAGACTGTAGCATTGTAGAGAAAAAGTTCCTCAAGTGCAGTGGATCCATTCTCCCACAGTGAGTACATAAGCGATTGTATTGACATCTCTGAGTGTGTGTGTGTGTGTGTGTGTGTGTGTGTGTGTGTGTGTGTGTGTGTGTGTGTGTGTCTGTCTGTCTATGACACCCCAGTAGTTAGGGGCACTGTCTAGTTAAATGACTTTGCTCAGAGTCAAACCCTGAATCTTAATTATTGACAGGCAAGTTCCTTAAACCTGTACACCAGCTACCAGGTCTCCTTAAATTTTATTTTATTTTTTATTTATTTATTTATTTTTTATTTTGTAAATGGTATGGCGGTAGTGTTGTTACCTCACAGCAAGAGGTTCTCCCGTTCGATTCTCGGCTTGGCTTGGGAGTGCCTTCTGTGTGGAGTCTGCATGCCCTCCCCTCAGTTGGGTAGCGTTCAAATGACATGCATGTGTAAATGGGCATGCCTTCATTGAAGGCTGGGCATCAAGCTGGCATCTCGGCAGTTTGTAAAAAAATCTACTGCCAATCATTAGCGGACCGGAGTTCCGCTGTGGCGACATCTTACCGGGAAAAAGCTGAAAGACAAACAACAACAGTAAGGGTTATATTCTGTCAATGTCAGCCACAGAGTTTCTTAGTTGTGCTATTCATAATCAGAGGCAGTGGCGCAACAGGTAGCACTCTTGCTTTTTGGTACAAAAGGCTGTGGGTTCCATTCCCACAACAAGACTGATTGATTGCTGACACACTACAGTGCAGCATAAAACTAGAATGCCTTCCTGAGTGTGTCATCCTTTGGATGAGATGCCTAGTAACTATGAGCCTGTTGTCAGTTTGCCAGCCAATTTTCCCTATTGCATATCACCAGCACAACATTTTTTTGTAACATAGGCAATTTATTCTTCAAGGGTAGCAGGCACTGCATTTATAGGTGAAGTACTGAAATGCCAAGTTCTTTGCCAGCAACAACCTCTCCATTAGTAATAACTCTCTTTAATGTGGAATTATTGAGATGCCTTTTACTTCTGCAGAGATTGTGTATATTGACTGATATCAGTGGATTATAATGGGTTTGAGTGGATACTTATGGTTGAAATGTTCTGAAATGGGTAGTTTTGTCATTTTTTGTGCATACATTTTGTTTCACTCCTTACTGGGAAAATGTTCAAAACTACAAATTAAATATACACTGAAAGTGTTGCTGTGTTAAACAAGGATTATGATTTAATACAATTATCGAAGTGACTCAAAGAATATATGCCTTTATGTATGGTCTTAAAAATGTGTGCAGGGTGCCCATGGCTTGAAAACAGCCAAAAGTTAAACTTAATCCACCACTGGCCAGACATATCTTCGATGAATGTAGGTTTCAATGCAGCTTCAATGAATGCGAGTTTCAGGGGAAGAGCAGTTTACTGTTGCTCATGCTCAGACTGTTTTCATTGAGAGACTGTACTTTGTTTAACAAATGGCTATCAGTGTTTGTGCTGTAAAATTCAAAATAACATTTTTTAAATTATATCCAAATATTTGTAATCATTGTAGAAATAAAGATGAAAATAGTATGTATACTGACAGAACTTGAGCAGTGTTAATGGTTACTGGAGAGGGAGAGAGAGAGAGAGAGAGACAAGCAAGGGGACACTGAATGGCTGCTGGGGGGTGTAGCAGGGGAGGCCTCATTCATTACCCTGCCTAGGGCCCCATTTGACCATGATCTCACTCTTTGTATTCCTTGATTGGCAGTGCAGCATGAGAAGGATAATCTGGCTTGGGTTTAAAGGAGAAATTTCACTCCAATGGCTACTCAATGAAGACTGAACTAGTAGCTAAGCAGTGCAGATGATCTCATGACTGGTTGGCGTAGGATGGAGCAAAAAAAATGTAAATTTGGTTACTTGTAGTGAGCACATGACTCAGTGGGATCTGTCTGTAATTCTCTTGCTGTGATAACTGTGGCATTGAGAAAAACAGACCTTGTATGAAGAGTTAATTTTGAGTGCTGTATTGTACATGCGTGACACATATATACTGTGCATATGCCTGGTACTAGTGCTGTATTGTACATGCGTGACACATATATACTGTGCATATGCCTGGTACTAGTGCTGTATTGTACATGACTGACACATATATACTGTGCATATGCCTGGTACTAGTGCTGTATTGTACATGACTGACACATATATACTGTGCATATGCCTGGTACTAGTGCTGTATTGTACATGACTGACACATATATACTGTGCATATGCCTGGTACTAGTGCTGTATTGTACATGAGTTACACGTGTATACTGTGCATACGCCTGGTACTAGTGCTATATTGTACATGCATGACACATAACCAGGTACTAGTGCTGTGCTATAGATGAAATAGCTGAGTATCACATTTATAAACAAATGTACCTCAACAGTTGCATATTCAGATGATGGCTGATTTTCACAAAGGTTTTAGTTGCATAATGATGGAACTTGATTAGCTGATCAGTTTGCTCTATGAGACTATGGGACAGATTCATGGAGCCCTGACTGTGACCCAGTCAACAAGGGCTCACTTAGCATCTTGGGCAATGGAGGAACCAAGCAGGGAGGGAAAGAAGTGAAGGATCACGGCCTGCTCAGCTGTCTTCTATGCCGGGAGGGGTTAGCATGTAGCCAGTGTGATTTCCCTGCTGAAGAGTGGAAAAAACTGTGCTAGTAATGTGTGAGGTGGGGCAGGGCAGTTTGCAGGGAACACCTCTTGTAAAAAAAAGGGGGGTGCATCCTCAAAGGATAGCCCATTGCACGATTCTTCACAGCACTTTGCTGGGTGTGCACTCCTAGGCTTGGGAGTGAGAACAAAAAAAAAAACTTTGAACCAGTCCTGATAGCTGTCAGAAATGATGACCCCTCCTGGCTGAACCTCTTCTTGGTGATGGGGAACAAATGGGCTTATTGACTGGGAAGTGACTGATCAACAGAGAGTGGAGGCAAAAAGCAAAGAAAAAAAATTGATGTACTTAATTCTCTTGGAGAGTTCTTACTAGCCATATAGTGCTATTGACCTGCTTCTAGAGTTTATATTTTAAACAAACTATGCATGTAATGCTCATTATCAAACAAAGCTCCTCATTAGCACTCTTCAAGAAAAATCTTGATGATTGGATGGGAAATAGGAAAGTCACCCAGAGGATCACTTCTGTGGCTCTGCTCGACAGTGGCACAGGAAAATAATTTTCTTGGGTGGCAAAAGCCAGGGTACGTTTTTGGCTGGGCTTGTATAGGCCCTAGGGCCAATAGCCTAGTACCTACCTATTAGATCTCAGCTTTCATCATTAAATATAAGGAAGGTAGTGTAATAATTTTTTTGAAAAACTAAAGCTTAATTTTTTTCAGTAGATTAATGTTTGCCTTTGTGTGTTTTTGTAGGGGTGTAGGTAGGTATTTTGGCATGCTTCAGGAGTGTGACTTTACAGATCAGTTTCTTTTATAAAATCAGAACATTTGACAAGTTTCATCAGAGGTACTTAATGCATTTCATAACCTTCCTTGCAGTTACTTGTTTAAAATACAAGAAAGGTATTGTGTTTCAGGTGGGTGTAAATACTTCAGGCTCTGATTTAGCTGTATGAAAATTGATACAGGAAGTGAATAAAAGAACATCGCTGACGGTGCCGTAAAAGTGCTTGTTCTCAATCATTCTTCTTTTGCATTGAAGCAAAATGAGGATGTTTTTGACACCCTGCTTTAGTCTTCATATTACTAACTACATAAAATAATAACTGAAGAACTTTCTGGGTTTTCCACATATTTTTCTATATTCTTACAAGACACTTGGTACTTGTGGTCATGATAGAAGAATTTTTTTGGTGATTTAAGCTTTCTGAAATTTATCCTTTCATGTTGTATTTAATGATGTTTATGACTGTTTTATCTGTCTTGTAAAAAATATAGGTTTGGTCATCCATTTATACAACCTTTTTTTATTTTGGCTTTTATATAAAAGTTGTTTTAAAGCATCAAAATTATTGAAATACCCCCTTTTTTGCTTTTTTTGGTAATGAAATGTGATATATGCCAGTGTGATTACATGTTAAAGATCAAATTGTAAATGTATCAAAGACAAAAGCATCAAAACCTACACTAAAAAAGGGTAAATAAAAAATAAAAAACCTAATAATCAAAAACAGAAGAATTGCGTCCCTTTTCTTCCAGTGCAGTGCTTGATTCTCCAGCACATTTCTCAGTTGAGGTACCATCTGTTTGGAGTCTGTATGTCCTCCCTATGTGTCTGTGTTTTTTTTTTCAGGAGGTTCTAGTCTCCTCCCATCAAGCCAAGGCAATCCACAACTAGATGGTGTTTCTCAAAACTGCCTAAAAGTGTGCACGCCACATTTTCTTGAATGCAGCTCTGCATCTTGTGATAGACTGGCATCTTATCCAGGGAATATTTTCTCTTCTTTGCACCCACTCAGTTCCAGGATAGGTTCCAGCTGCTCCATGACCCTATAATGGATAAAATAGGTGTGTGAGAATGATTGACTAGACAAAGGAATGTCTTAATTATCCACTGACATATAAGTCATGTATGGTGTTGGGGACAGGGTTCGAATGGTCGCCCTAACACAACAGTGAGACCCAAGTGGTGCAGCTCAAATACCTAGCAGTCTACATTACAGGGTTGAAAGTGGGCATAAGGGAGCACAGCACTAATTCCTGGTTCTAGGTGGGGACATGAGAGAAGGTCATACTTATAGGTGCCTGTACTACCTCACTGGGTCATTTTAGTTGGGTTGGTGATAAACTTTTTGGCTTTGTGTATCACCCCTATTTTCAGTGTAAGGTAATATTACAGGAAATAAAAAAAAATATGTATACAAAAAGTACATTTGAAGGTCTTCAAGAGTGCATACTCATCTATCATAAGGGGTCTAACCTGTAGTGTCTTATTTATCCCTTCTTTCAATAAAGACTGTTATATCACAAGTCACTGGTATCACAGAGGGAAGTTTTCCTTATGTACTTTTACCTAATAATAATAATAATAATAATATAATGTCTAGTATAACAACAAATGAACAAACAAAAGATTACCCTCTTTGCCTAAAACAATGTGATTTGTAACAGAAAAATTGAATCTTCATTTATGGCAGGATGTGAACAAAGGACAGCATTTCAACTTTCGCATTGTGGCTGAGTTTACTTATAAAATGCAAGGTCCTAATATAAATAAATGTAAATAGTTTTACCCACAGTTTTTAATTAACATAGTTCAATTCAGTTTTCGCTTGATGCTGACTTATGACAGTGTCACCGTGTCTCTCTCTTTCTAGGGGTGATTCTGCGGTCTCTACATGAAATCACATTTTGGAAAGAAGCAGCACATGAAACAGCATGCCACATGTGAAACAGCATGCCACGTGTGAAACAGCATGTCACATGTGAAACAGCATGCCACATGTGAAACAGCATGCCACATGTGAAAAAGCATGCCACGCCTGCATGCACTGCATACAGCTCATCAACAAAGATTTAACTATCTGTCCTGTATTAGGAGAAGACTGCATTTACCAATCTTATGTTATCACTACCACATCTGGAAAAGAATATGAAGACAAAATTTGAATGTTTCATCAGTAATAATCATTTTTGTTTTTATATTTATACTCATTTTGACATCATAACAAATATAGCTCTTAAGATAAGTAGCTGTTTACATCACTCTGGTAGACACCATAGCATTTTTCACATTTTGAGTAGGTTTTGGATGGTAGTCTGGGAAAATATTACTTTCAATTAACATCAGACTGAGTATGGTTATCCTTTAAAGATGAATAACTACTGAGTGCATATCCTGCTGAAGTCACCAAAATCAAGGGACCAGTCTTTTGCAATATCATTAATGTTCTGGGGACACGAGGGGCCTTACATTGGCCATTTTATCCTAGTAGTATACTTTGTGTCTTCCTAAAGTCATTGTGATTTTTTGAGACATACATTTATTTTGATTGTTTATGAACCTATTTTATTATTTACTTATTTATATTTGCCAGCTGGGCTGTCTATGTCACATAAATCAGGATTTGGTTCTGTTTGCACCACAGAAGGAATCATCATTAAAGATATAATCAAACACCAGACCTGCAAGTGTGAGCTTTCTAGCTGGACTGGGCTTCTCTACACTCTAAACATCACAAACAATGTGTTGTTGCCAGGGTATCCATCTGACGTACAGTATCCTCACAGTTTTACAATGTCAGGCATGATCATGTTTACATTTTCATACAGCTGGAAGTTTTCTTCCTTAAATGGGTCTGGGAATATGTACAAAACTTACCAAGTGGGAGACCAATTAATAAAAATGGTCATTGTCAAGTATTTATTGTCCATGGCATTGCTAGTCTAGATAGGATAAAGCAGGTTCGAGCAGCTTTATTACATACATACACATCAGGATTAAGGCTTAGTAAATTAAACTTAAATAAACTTATAAACTTGTTATACGTTTAATTTGTACCTGCACTTTAAAAGTTTGTCTTGTTGAATTTACCTGTTGAGGCTACACACTCAAGTGCGCTAGCCTGTGTTAAATATTTACTGCATTTTCTGCTGTTTGTCTTGCAAAAAAGAAAAAAAATCCTTGTTTCCTGCCTTTCCTGACCTAGAATAGTCCCTAATACAGGCTTTGCTGTATTCTGGACTTTTGGATAGTTCCTGTGTTGCCCATTTCCTTACTTGGATAGAAGGAAGCTTCTTTGTTCACCAGTGGGAGTGGGGAGCTTTGAGCAGCCTATCTGTCCTTGGAGGAGACATCCCAGCACAAGAATCTTGTAGTTTATTGGCCGTTTTGGGATAATTTCTAGCTCTTTCAAGTCCCCCTGTATAAAACCCGCTTTGGCACATTTTTTGCGCTTGTTCCTACTCAGCAAAGCTCCTCGTGGTCCTGCAGAGTGGTGCTAGCAGCAGAGAGACAAAAAAGAGTGACTACTTACCTGATTTAAGTATATTTTACTGCTATTACCTTTGCGACTGTCCTTTCTCACCAAAAAGCGAGTTATATCTGCTATTTGCCTGTTTAATTTATTTATTTATTTATTTTACATTTGTTGACCGGGCTAGTCTGGCTGATACATGTCCATTTTCAGCAGAGGCCCGAGGAGAAAAGCTCCACTATATACTAGAAGGTAACATAAAAAATAGTACACCGGGATACAAAATTATAAACATGATAAGAAAATTAGTCTAATGAAGTATAGTAATGATACTAAAGCAAATGACAATAGCTATAATTAGCAAACTTAAATGAAACTATAATTAGCAAACTTAATAAAGCTATAGTTATAACATAGAGAGATGATTTATAATTGCAAATTCTTCGCTGTAGTAGGAATAATACAGCCATAAAAGAAAGAAAGTGGTAAATTACATAAGAGTCTTTAGGTATTTGCAGTAATAACAATTGTTATAATGGTTTTGTGCCAGGGCAATATATTAAGAGGCAGATTAGCATAGCTGGGAGCAACCTGTAAATATGAGGGGATAACAGGTTGCAGAGGTAAAGTAGTATCCAAGTGGATAGTAGATAGTTGCAGAAGAGTGGAAGCATTAGTGATAGGGACAAGCATAGAAGTAAATAGAGAGAAATGAGAAGTGGGTTGGATGTTCAGGTCAGTCTGGGTTTGAGCAGGGGCAAAGCCAGTGAGACATAAAATAGATTTAAAGATTGTTATATGTTTAATTTGTACCTGCACTTTAAAAGTTTGTCTTGTTGTTGAATTTACCTGTTGAGGCTACACATTCAAGTGCACTAGCCTGTGTTAAATATTTATTGGATTTTCTGTTGTTTGTCTTGCAAAAAAGAAAAAAAAAAAACAAAAAAAAATCCTTGTTTCCCACCTTTCCTGACCTAGAATAGTCCCTAATACATGCTTTGCTGTATTCTGGACTTTTGGATAGTTCCTGTGTTGCCCATTTCCTTACTTGGATAGAAAGAAGCTTCTTTGTTCACCAGTGGGAGGGGGTAGCTTTGAGCAGTCTATCTGTCCCTGAAGGAGTGATCCCAGCAAAAGAATCTTGTAGTTTATTGACTGTTTTGGGCTAATTTCTAGCTCTTTCAAGTCCCCCTGTATAAAACCCGCTTTGGCACGGTTTTTGCGCTTGTTCCTACTCAGCAAAACTCCTTGTGGTCCTCCAGAGTGGTGCTAGCAGCAGAGAGACAAAAAAGAGCGACTGCTTACCTGATTTAAGTATATTTTACTGCTATTACCTTTGCGACTGTCCTTTCTCACCGAAAAGCGAGTTATATCTGCTCTTTTGCCTGTTTAAAGCTTGTTATACATTTAATTTATACCTGCACTTTAAAAGTTTGTCTTGTTGTTGAATTTACCTGTTGAGGCTACACACTCAAGTGCGCTAGCCTGTGTTAAATATTTACTGCATTTTCTGCTGTTTGTCTTGCAAAAAAAGAAAAAAATATATCCTTGTTTCCCGCCTTTCCTGACCTAGAACAGTCCCTAATACAGGCTTTGCTGTGTTCTGGACTTTTGGATAGTTCCTGTGTTGCCCATTTCCTTACTTGGATAGAAGGAAGCTTCTTTGTTCACCAGTGGGAGTGGGGAGCTTTGAGCAGCCTATCTGTCCCTGGAGGAGTGATCCCAGCACAATAATCTTGTAGTTTATTGGCCGTTTTGGGCTAATTTCTAGCTCTTTCAAGTCCCCCTGTATAAAACCCGCTTTGGCGCGGTTTTTGCACTTGTTCCTACTCAGCAAAGCTCCTCGTGGTCCTGCAGAGTGGTGCTAGCAGCAGAGAGACAAAAAAGAGTGACCACTTACCTGATTTAAGTATATTTTACTGCTATTACCTTTGCGACTGTTCTTTCTCACCGAAAAGCGAGTTATATCTGCTCTTTTGCCTGTTTAAAGCTTGTTATACATTTAATTTGTACCTGCACTTTAAAAGTTTGCCTTGTTGTTGAATTTACCTGTTGAGGCTACACACTCAAGTGCGCTAGCCTGTGTTAAATATTTACTGCATTTTCTGCTGTTTGTCTTGCAAAAAAGAAAAAAAAATCCTTATTTCCCGCCTTTCCTGACCTAGAATAGTCCCTAATACAGGCTTTGCTGTATTCTGGACTTTTGGATAGTTCCTGTGTTGCCCATTTCCTTACTTGGATAGAAGGAAGCTTCTTTGTTCACCAGTGGGAGTGGGGAGCTTTGAGCAGCCTATCTGTCCCTGGAGGAGTGATCCCAGCACAAGAATCTTGTAGTTTATTGGCTGTTTTGGGCTAATTTCTAGCTCTTTCAAGTCCCCCTGTATAAAACCCACTTTGGTGTGGCTTTGCGTGATTTTGAGCATAGCGCAGCATCGGGCAGTGCCGCTTAATCGGGCTTAAATGTTTTTTGGCTCCACAAAGTCTGCTCTTCACTTTTTCCCTTAGAACTGCTCTAACTCTTAAAATAAGGACCCTATTTTTTATCTAAAGCCTGCACTTGCACTTGCTCTTGCACTTGCTCATACAAGCAATTTTATATAAGTTAGCAGTAATAAACCAAAAGCACTACATCCCTAGATACCCCCTTGAGCAGTCTGCCCCTATTGGTCCTTTTTGATCAGTTATAAAGGAGTTACCTATACTTTTCTGGCATGACCAAAGGACAGATGTTGGTTTCCTCTCCAGTCCAGCTGGTGAATCTGGGAATCCTGTGGCAATGTTACAACTGCCTCATGTACACAGACAACCCTCTCCTCCTCCTCCCAGCAAGCTCAAATATATGTGAGAGATGCAACCATATAGCCAAACTGGAGGCTGAGCTCTCTCAACTCAGTACTGGCCCAGTCAGTCAGGAGGAGAAGGTAACCACACACACCACAAATCCAGTCTCACATAGACCTACCACAACGTCTAACCAAACACATAAACACACCAAAACATATTCGGAGTCTCTAAATAAGAATCTGCCAAAGCAGCAGAGACCTCCAAAGTAGACATCCAAGCACCTGCTACCCCAAAACAAAACACGTGTAACACATAATTCACAAAGTCAATGTGCCAAACAAACACAGCCCTTAAGGCTAAACAACACACATGATACACTTGTAATAGGTGTCTCTATTGTCAGACACACTGACATCACACTCACCAGACTGAACAAGGAGAGGGTCATGGTAAGCTGCCTATCAGGCGCCAGGATCCGCCACATAATGCAAGCACTCAGGTCACTCCAAAGCAAGTACAAATATGACTCAGTCATTGTCCATGCTGATGTGAATGACCTGAGATGTATCTCCCTGAACTACATAAAAAGAGACATAGAGGAGCTCTCTCATCATGTAGCCCAGGCCGGTATGACCCTGACCTTGAGTAGAATCTTACCTTCCCCAAGAATGATGCCTCAGTATAAAGACAAAATGATCAACTTTAACAATTGGTTAAAGTATAGGTGTAATTCAAAGGGGATCCAGTGTCTGTCAGCCTGGGATGACATGCTCGACAAGTCAAGTTGCTTCGCTAGGGATGGATTGCACCTGTCACCTCTGGGCTTTCAGATACTGGCAAAGGCTCTTGCCACCCCATAGTGCCTTTTTTAGGCAAGGCTCAAAGGACAAACCCACCTCCATAGACAACACAGGAAAAAAGAAACTTAGGGTAACGCTACTCAATGCCAGAAATCTAAACCTCAAGATGCACGCACTCAAAGCTCTCCTCAGTATGGAGAATATCGACATCTGTGCAGTAACAGAAACCTGGTTCAAGGCTCTTGAGAGCACCCCAGCACTACCAGGCTATACCTCATACCATGCTTTTCGGCCCCAAAACTCGGACCGAACCACAAAATGAGGGGGAGTATCCATATTCATCAAAGATACTCACACCTCCAGGTTAGTGGCACTGCATGAAGCAGCAGAGACCATCCATGTGCAACTAACAGTGGGCAAAACTGCCTTTCAGTTTATAGCCTGCTACAGACCACCCTCCCAAACGCAGGAACCTCACTCGGCCTTCTTGAAAACACTGGAGAATATGAAGGTCTCTCCAAACACCATTATACTGGGTGATTTCAACTACCCAAACATAGACTGGGAGCATTACTCAAGCCCCAACTCCCTAGCCCAAAGGTTCCTTGAATTTATAAACTCAAATGCTATGGAACAACTAGTCACCACTCCCACAAGAGGGGAAAACATACTGGACCTGATCATCACCAACATGGGGACTCTATGCTCCACACCAGAAGTTTACCCCTCATTGGTAAGATCGGAGCATAAATTAATCTCACTGGACATCCACATCCCAACCCCACCCCCAGCCCAGAACACTACAGTGAAAAATTTCTCAAAAGCTGACTTCACACTTCTCAAAACCAAGGTGACATCCTTCAAAGCCCCCGGGCCAGCGGAAACTACAGCCCAAACTGCAGAAACCTTTATAAACGCATTCCATGGACACCTGCAGGAATGCATTGATCATGCAATCCCAAATAAAACCAAGACCCAATCCTCCAAAGGCAGGCATCCAATCTGGTGGACCCCAGCCATAAATAAGCTTTACAACAAAAGGAGGAAGCTACTACATGATAGAGCTAAATCCCTAAAAGGGAAGGCATCTATGATCAGTACTAGCAAAAAAACTATGGTCCCTCATTAAATCATCCAAGGCCAGCTTCGAGAGAAAAATTGCACAGGACACCAAAGATAATCACAAGGCCTTCTTTAGTTATGTTAGAAACATGGGTGGCAACTCCCAGATATGTTCAAAGTTAATCCAAAATGACAAAAGATACACTGAACCCACAGACATAGCCAACATCCTGGCAGACAGGTTCAGTGCAAACTTCTCCCTCCCTTCCCCCCCAAAAGAGCAAATATCTATCCCAGCAGAGAGTCACCTCCCTGACATCTCAGACACTCAGGTGAGAGCTGCCCTCTCCAAGGCAAAAAACACAGCATCAGTGGGACCGGACAGTGCCCCGGGCTGCGTCCTACATGAGCTCCAAGAAGAGCTTAAACCTCATATAAAGTTACTATTCGTCCTCAGCCTTAGTACAGGATATGTACCCAAGGAATGGCGTACAGCAACAGTGGTCCCACTCCACAAAGGCGGTGCCTCAACGGACCCTGGAAACTATCGCCCCATAAGTTTGACTAGCCTGGTCTGCAAAGCTATGGAGTGGATCATCATAGAGCTCATAAACAAAGACATTGGGGACCTGCAGACACTGGATCCTACCCAATTTGGCTTTGTTAAGGGCAGATCCTGCCTCCTGAACCTGGTTGACTTCTTTGAAACAGTCACCAAGGCTATAGATGAAGGGAAGGTAGTCCACACAGCCTACCTGGATCTCGCAAAAGCCTTTGACACAATACCCCACTCGGGCATCATAAATAATCTCTCCAGCTTAAATATCAACCCCTATGTCATAAGATGGGTTGCAAACTGGCTCAGGGATAGAACCTACATGGTCCGAATTGCGGGAGCCATGTCAGACTCTAAGCCAGTTACTAGTGGCATCCCACAAGGCTCAGTCCTGGGACCTCTCTTGTTCGGTATATATTTCTCTGAGGTACAGGCTAACATGGGAGGACTATGGCTAACCAAGTTCGCAGACAACTGCAAACTGGGTGCCATAATCGACTCACCAACTGACACAGACATCCTCCAAAAGGGTCTCACAGAGACGGACAACTGGTGCCAGAACCATGGCCTAAAGCTAAATGCCAAAAAAGGCATAGTCATCCCCTTTGGGAAAAACAAAGTGTCCACAAATTACCACATAGGTGGTAATCCATTAAGCACGGAAGAAGTAATTAGGGATTTGGGGACCCAAGTGGATAGCAATCTTTCCTTTGACAATCACATCGCCAAAGTGGTTAGAAAGACCTTCTATATAGGTTCATAGGTTCATAGGTTCATACTAGGCTATCTGCCCTAGGGCATTTATAAGCCTAGCCAGAGTGTGTTTGGCTTTCGCCACTCATTTTAAATTCATTTTGCTATGCCCTTTTTTGAGGTTAGTATACTGTGCTTCTGTCTAACAGTGGCACAGAAGTGATACCCGGGGTAAACCTACGATCTCCCATCCACTCATCAAGATTCCTCTTGAAGAGAGTCAATGAGGGACTCTGCCTAACCTGGACTGGGATTTTATTCCAGAGTGAAGGGAGCCTCTGTGTTATGAATCTGTCCCTCCAGCATGTCCTATTTATTTCAGTGCTGAGGTTCAAGTCTCTCGAGCGCGTAGCTCGATGGGATTTGGATTTTCTGAGGTGCAGCATGTCCATTAATTCCAGGTTGGCAATGGCTTTATACGTCAGGCACAGATCGCCTCTAAGCAGGCGGTATGCCACTGAGTAGAGCTGGAGTTTCTTTAACCGTGCAGCATATGGCATCTGTTTGAGCCCTTTGATCCTCTTGGTGAGGTACTTTTGGGGTCTTTCCAGTTGCTGCAGGTGTCTGGTAAGGTACATCCCAAAAGGGGCATTGTACTCAATTATAGGCCTGATGAGGGATGAGTAAAGAGGCACGATGACCTCCCCTGATCTAGATGTGAATCCCTTCATGATTAGGTGGGCTATATAAAATGTTTTTCTAACCACTTTGGAAACGTGGTTGTCAAATGAGAGATTGCTATCAACTTGGGTCCCCAGGTCCCTAATTACTTCTTCTGTACTTAATGGATTACTACCTATGTGGTAATTTGTGGGCACTTTGTTTTTGCCAAAGGGGATGACTATACACTTTTTGGTGTTTAGCTTGAGGCCATGGCTCTGGCACCAGTTGTCTGTTTCTATGAGGCCCTTTTGGAGGATGCTTGTGTCGGCTGGAGATTCGATTATGGCACGCAGTTTGTAGTCATCTGCGAACTTGGTCAGCCACAGTCCTTCCGTGTTGGCCTGTACCTCCGGGAAATATATACCGAACAAGAGAGGTCCCAGGACTGAGCCTTGTGGGACACCACTTGTAACTGGTTTGGAGTCTGACATGGCTCCAGCAATTCTAAACATTGTGGGTTCTGTCCTTGAGCCAGTTTGCAACCCATCTAGTGACATAGGGGTTTATATTTAAGCTGGTGAGCTTATCTATAATGCCCGAGTGGGGTATTGTATCGAAGGCTTTTGCGAGGTCCAGGTAGGCTGTGTGGACCACCTTCCCCTCGTCAATGGTCTTGGTGACTGTTTCAAAGAAATCGACCAGGTTTAAGAGGCAGGATCTGCCCTCAATATCTTTATTTATGAGGTCCATGATGTTCCTTTCCATAGCTTTGCAGACCAAACTAGTCAGGCTTATGGGCGATAGTTTCCCAGATCCGTTGAGGCACCACCTTTGTGGAGTGGGACCACTGTTGCTGTATGCCACTCTTTGGGCACATATCCTGTAGTAAGGCTGAGATTGAACAGTAGTTTTATGTTTGGGTTTAGCTCTTCTTGGAGTTCATGTAGGACGCAGCCCGGGACACCATCTGGTCCCATTGATGCTGTGATTTTGCTTTGGAGAGTGCAGCTCTTACCTGAGCATCTGAGATGTCATGGGGGCAGCACTCTGCTGGGATAGATATTTGCCCTTTTGGTGGGGAGGGGGGGGGGTTGTGCTGAACCTGTCAGCTAGGATGTTGGCAATGTCTGTGGGTTCTGTGTATTTTTTGTCATTTTGGACTAATTCTGAGCATATCTGGGAATTCCCACCCAGGTTCCAAACATAACTAAAGAAAGCCTTGTGATTATCCTTAGTGTCCTGTGCAATTTTTCTCTCGAAGCTGTCCTTAGATGATTTTATGAGTGTCTGTAGGTTTTTGCTAATACTGATCAGAGATGCCTTCCCTTTTTGGGATTTTGCTCTATCATGTAGTAGCTTCCTCCTTCTATTGTATAGTTTGTTTATGGCTGGGGTCCACCAGACAGGACGTCTGCCTTTGGAGGATTGGGTCTTGGTTTTATTTGGGATTGCATGATCCATGCATTCCTGAAGGTGTTCATAGAATGCATTTATAAAGGATTCTGCGGTCTGGGCCGTATTTTCCACAGGGCTGGGGGCTTTGAAGGATTCCACCTCGGTTTTGAGGAGTGTGAAATTTGCTTTAGAGAAGTTTTTCATTGTGGTTTTCTGGGCAGGGGGTGCGGTCAGGATGTGAATATCCAATGAGATTAGTTTATGGTCTGATATTACCAGTGAGGGATACACTTCTGGTCTGGTGCATAGAGTCTCCATGTTGGTGATGATCAGGTCCAGTATGTTTTTCCCTCTTGTGGGAGTGGTAACAAGTTGTTCCATAGCATTTGAGTTTATAAATTCTAGGAACCTTTAGGCTAGGGTGTTAGAGCTAGAGTAATGCTCCCAGTCTATGTTTGGGTAGTTGAAGTCACCCAATATAATGGTGTTTGGAGAGACCTTCATATTTTACAGTGTTCTCAGGAATACCAAGTGGGGTTCCTGGGTTTGGGAGGGTGGTCTGTAGCAGGCTATAAACTGGAAGGCAGTTTTACCCACTGTTAGTTGCACATGGATAGTCTCTGATGCTTCGTGCTGTGCCACCAACCTGGAGGTGTGGGTATCTTTGACGAATATTGATACTCCCCCTCATTTTGTGGTTCGGTCCAAGTTTTGGGGCCGAAAAGCATGGTATGAGGTATAACCTGGTAGTGCTGGGGTGCTCTTGGGAGCCTTGAACAAGGTTTCTATTACTGCACAGATATCGATGTTCTTCATGCTAAGGAGAGTTTCGAGTGCATGCATCTTGAGGTTTAGACTTCTGGCATTGAGTAGCATTACTCTTAGTTTCTTATCCCTTGTGATACCTATGGAGGTGGGTTTGTCTTTTGAGCCTTGCCTAAAAAAGGCACTATGGGGGTAGAAAGAGCCTTTGCCAATATCCCAAAGACAGGGGTGACAGGTCCAAGCCGTCCCTAGTGAAGCATCGTGGCTTGTCGAGCATGTCATCCCAGGCTGACAGGCATTGGATCCCCTTTGAATGACACCAATACTTAAGCCAATTGTTGAAATTGATCATCTTGACTTCATATTGTGGCATCATTCTTGGTGAGGGTAAGATGCTACTCAAGGTCAGGGTCATACCGGCCTGGGCTACTGTTAGAAAAATGTATACTTAAACATATATGAAGTGCTAGTTTAAAAAGCAAATGGTATGTAATACATTTTATTCTATTTTACAATATGGCAGTAAGAATGTTCTTACATGTAATTGCTTGAAGCTTTGGAGCTGCAGTGTGATTGAACTCTGACCCTGGCAGTAGCCAGCTCAGCAAGCTTATGTTTTTCACTAATGATTATCTGCTGGGTCAGGAAAATGAATGTATAAACCATTGAATCTTTTCTTCCTTCCTCTGAGATGGTTGGCCTTGTGAATATTATCAGCACAGCTGCTAAAAGTAATGTTGTGAGAAGAACAAAGAAGTGTATTACAAGACTGAACTGACTATTGTATTCGAGCAGGACTGAAACCTTGAAAGAATAACATTTACAGAAAGACATTATAACTGACCAGGTGCTTTGCAAGGCTGTAATATTCTCATGGGAAAACTTTTAAAAAGTATAACATCAGCACTTTCTTATGAATAGAATATTGTAGACCATAGTGATGTAGGTGCCCTGTGACTGACCACGTCAGTAAGGTGGGCACAGCTTGAATGTATAGTGTATAAAATGTAGAACATTTCCTGTATCATGCCAGACAGAATTCTATACTTGTATTTGTATGTTTTTTTGCCTCCTGGTGTACACTAGTAAAGTTTTTGCATCTGAGCCTCCTGTGTTGTCCTAATTTGTTTTTATTTAACAGTTTGGTCCTACGTTTGACCGGAAACCCTCGACAGCTGCAGATCAGAGTGTACCGATGGTCGAAAACTGCGCAGGAGAAGCCACCGAAACGGTTCTTCTTGAAGCACAAAGACCTCCGACTGAACTGTCCTTTTGAGAGGCTGGCCACTTTTCTGATCTGTGGCCGAAGAGCGGTCTCGAACTGGTGGACCCAAGAGGCTCAGGTAGGAAGGTTTTTGCCTTTTTTTCTGTTTTAGATCAGGGACTAGGTTACAGTAAATATTATTGTCATAGATTTGTTGTACAGATCAGGGACATAATTGTCATAGATTTGTTGTACAGATCAGGGACATAATTGTCATAGATTTGTTGTACAGATCAGGGACATAAGAAATTACTGTATATTTTGTCATAGATCAGGGAAACAGAATAAGGTAGGCAGTTATTCTAGATAAACTGTGTAAGAAACCAAGATACCACATGGTAAGAAAAGGGTTACGTAACAAGTCTTTTGACATGGGAAACCAGTGCACTAAAAAATCACGAGATCCGCCCCTAACTGATGACGCAAAATATATGCAATTACAACGAGCAGATAATATAAGACATTACACAAAATGGGTTAATAAATACGAATTTGATGGTAAACTAAATAAAATTTCGTTAGTTAAACTTTTAAAACAGGTTAAATCTGACGCAAAAGGTCAGGCAAAGAAACAATGACAATTAGGCATTCCTCAGGCACATAGGTGGAGTGTTTTAAATAGCAACTGGCGTCCTGGATTCCTGGTTCTTCCATTTTACTTTTCCTAGTTATTTGGTATCTTGTATTTGTACGGATTGAGGAAGTGAACCGAAGGGAACAGAAAATAAAAAATGCGAAAGCGTTATTTTTAGACAAAGAGGATAATAATACAGTAATAGCAACGGCCCCTCCCCCTCCGCCCCCTCCAATACCTTTTTTAGGATATGAAGCAGGAGGACAAGCTAGTCCACCTCCATGTTATCCTGAAGTTGCAGGGGCACTAAAACCATTCGTTAGAGAACCTATTGAAACTAGGTCCCGGACACGTAAAACACTTAGGGACACAGATTTATATCAAATAGGGAGAGACTCACTAGAAGAGAGTGAAGAAATCTGTCCATTAATCGAGGTACCAAACCCTCAGGCAGGACAGGAAGGGCAGGACCCAACTCTCCTAGTGTATAGACCATGGACACCGGAAGATATTCGGAAAGCTACAGAGGGAATCCCTCACCCGAAAATTAATCATAAAAAGTTTATACAAGATTTACAAGGTATGAGACTAAGTTACCATTTAAATGGGGAAGAAGTAGAAAAGGTAGTTAGACAAATTGTAGGTCCAGACTGGCACATGATTTGTGGCACCTGGAACACCTGTGATGCACAACTTAAGCCACTCTTACATAGTGATGCAGAATTAGACACCAGAGTGAAGGGTCTTACAGACCGAATCTCTGAAAAATGGAAACCGAGAGCAGATTGGACTTGCATTAACCAATGCATACAATAAGATAATGAAACTGTAGATGGGTACTATGGTAGATTATTGGAATGTTTCAATAACCATAGTGGCATGACTATTCCTGAAAGTCAGACAAATGATAGCGCATATGAACAGCAACTGAAAAATGCATTTTTGAAAGGTTGCATTGCACTTATCAGTAGCTTTATTACAAAGCATATGATAGATCACCAAACAAGCAGGCTACAAGCCTTACTTGAGTATGCTAGACAAGCTGAAAGACACTTTAATAGTAAAAAGAAAAAGAAAACACAGGTCTTCACAGCTGAAGATGGAGCAGAAGTCTTTGTAGTACAGTCAAGTAAAAAGGGTAAGAAAAATACCCAGGGTAATAAACAATCTGACAAAAAGTCAGAGGATTTTGAAGAGAGGAAAAAGAAAGGTGAGTGCTTTAAGTGCGGTAAAAAAGGACATTTAGCAAGGGATTGCAGGCAAAATAAAAAGGCGACTATGGAAGATAAAGATAAAGGTGATGAGGACTGACTATATGATAGTGATGACAATCAAAAATCATCAGGAAAGGTTAACAAACAAAGGACAATTGTAAATGTAGTGGAAGGAACAGAGGAAGTGCAAGCAGATGTAGAGGATGAAGAAGGTGAAGTTTTAGACTTAGCATTATTGAGCTTGGAGCTCTATTTGGCAGACACAAAACCGGAAGCTACACTTCTGGTGGAAGGTAGGGAAGTGAAATTCTTGTGTGACTCAGGAGCGTCACGAACTTTGATACACCCTTCAAAGTTACCAGAACACTCTGAATCACCTGACTATATATTAGTGAAAGCAGCAAATGGACAGCTATAATTCACTCTCCCATGATATAGCAATAACTGACCCTGTTTCAGGTATGACTCAGAAAAGTAAAATTGTAGTTTCTGCGAAATGTCCAGTAAACTTACTGGGAAGAGACCTTATGCAGATATTTGGCATAGCAGTAGTTCCTACTATGCAGGGTATGGAAGCACAAAGACAAATGGATACTTTTGTGGTGTGATCGGAGGGTGAAACTTTTTATTGGTACAGCCAGGATCTAGTTACGACTGGTCCAGGGGCAGTAACCACGGAACTGATGAATGTAGCCATCAGTAAGGTCCCCTCCCTTGACACTGACCAACAGCATTTGTTACATTGTACTCTATACTACTGTAGTATGCCAGGACCTGATAAGGAATATGAGCAAGAATTGTTCAAAAATCCTGCTAACAGATTAGTATTACGAACTTTATATTGGGATACTGAGGGAAACAGTGTAGTAAGCTGTTCATTACCTCAGGAATTCATGAAACTGTACAGATCCAATAGACTGCCACATGTCAGCTTGACAAAAAACAAAAATGTGAGATGGGCAAACGTAGGAGAAAAAGTAACAAGATGGGAGAAACAAACTGATTTAGAATTATCAGAACAGGGAGTACAAAAACAGAAATTGAATTGGCTAACACAGACACGTCCAGCTGTACACTTACAACATAGTGAAGACAGCTGATTAGCATTCCTGTTAGAAGAAGAAGAAAAAGCCTTGTGCGATATACCAAATATTCTTTGGTCAATAGGAAAATCAGATGTAGGACTTATTCGAACAGCAGGTCCAGTAACCATTACACCAAAATCAGCATTTAGACCACAAAAAAGACAATACCCCTTGAGGAAGGATGCAGAGCAGGGAATTAAACCAATAATAGCAGCATTACTCAAGGAAGGAGTACTGGTAGAATCTCTGGATTCACCATGTAATACCCCTCTATTTCCTGTTAAAAAGGCAAACGGGGAATGGCGGATGGTACAGGATTTACAAGCCGTAAACAATGCAATAATACCCAGAGCACCTACGGTGCCAGACCCACACACTTTGTTGAACGATTGAAAGCCACAACAAAAATCTTTTACTGTGGTAGACATAAGCAATGCTTTCTTTTCAATACCTATACATCCTGATAGCCAGTATTGGTTTGCATTTACATTTCAGGGTAAAAGATATACCTATGCTCAGCTACTGCAGGGATATTGTGAAAGTCCAACGATATTTGCACAAGAAATGGCTAGCAACCTGGCGGGATTTACTCCACCAGGAGGTAGTCAGATTCTGCTTTATGTAGATGACATCTTGCTAGCAGCCCCCACCCAGCAGCAATGCAGGGAAGATACAATAGCATTATTGAAATTCCTAGCAGCACAAGGACACAAAGTAAACAAGAATAAGTTACAACTTTGGAGGAAACAGGTTAGATACCTGGGATATGTAATGGGTAGAATACTAGATGAAGATAGGAAAACAGCGATTTTACAGGCACCTAAACCAACAACCAAGAAGGAAATGATGTCCTTCTTGGGAACGACTAATTTTTGTCAAAGTTGGATATCAAACTATGCTTTAGAATCTGCTCCATTGGCTGATTTAATATATAAAACACCAATGGCAGCACAAGATGTTTTACAATGGACACCCGAAGCAGAAACAGCTTTCTGCAGACTAAAACAATTGATAGCTTCATCATTAGTTTTAGGACTTCCAAATTACCACAAAAGATTTTTTCAAACCGTAGATTGTAAACAGGGATACATGACATTAGTTCTGACACAACAGCATGGAAGTAAGCAACGCCCCATAGCTTACTATTCATCACAGTTAGATCCAGTGGCACGATCATTGCCACATTGTGTACAAGCAGTAGTCGCAGCTGCAATGGCAGTACAGGCTTCGGCCTCAGTGGTGTTATTCCACCCTCTCACTCTGAGAGTGCCTCATGCAGTTGCGATAATTTTACTGCAAGAAAAAATAGCATATCTATCTCCTGCTAGACATCTTTCTTGTATGACCATACTGCTGAGCCAACCTCATATGGTAACTGAACGTTGTACAACATTAAATCCATCAACGTTACTTCCAACTCCTGTGGATGGCACACCACACAGTTGCCTGCAGGAAATTGAGCAAATAACTTTGCCCAGACAAGATCTCATTGATATGCCCTTGGATGATGCCGAGGTGACATTTTATGTGGACGGTTCATGCAGGAAGGGTCCTACAGGGAAAAATCTAGTAGGATATGCAGTAGTCACAGATACAGAGATTTTAGAAGCCCAACCCTTACAGCATAACCTATCTGCTCAAGCAGCAGAATTGATAGCCTTAACACGGGCTTGCACTCTAGTGAAAGACAAATGTGTGAACATGTATACTGACAGTCAGTATGCTTTCTCTACAGTGCATGTTTTTGCGCAACAATGGAAGAATAGGGGAATGATAACATCTACTGGTAAACCAATTAATCATGCGCAACTTATTTTGAATTTATTAGATTCTATTCAGTTACCTACCAAAGTAACTATTTGTAATTGTGTAGCTCATACAAAACAACAGGATTCGATTTCAAAAGGTAATGCACGAGCTGATGCAGCTGCAAAGCAAGCAGCCTCAGACTCAGAAACTTTACTTTTGAATGAGGAATTACAACCATCTGAGATTTTAGATTTAGAAATGTTAAAAACAATGCAGACATTGACTACAAAAGCTGAGAAACAGAAATGGGAGAGACGAGGTGCAATCCTCGAAAATGGACTGTACATCTCCAAGGAGAAAAAGCCAATATTGCCATCTAATTTATTTAGATATGCAGCTTTGTTGAGCCATGGGCAGAGCCATGTCTCAACAGGGGGGATGGTACAGTTAGTAAATCGAATATTCCAAACGTACGGATTCACAAACTTCACACAAAAATTTTGTGCAGCATGTCATATTTGTAACAAACATCATGCACAAGGAGCATTTAAACCCAAGCAAGGGAGTTTTCCTATACCACCATATCCGTTCCATATTATCTGTATGGATTTCATAGAACTGAGTAAATGTGAAGGGAAAAAATACTGTTTAGTGATTATAGACATGTTTTCCAAATGGGTAGAAGCTTTTCCAACTAAAAATCCGGATGCAGCAACAGTGGCAAAGGCCCTAATAAAAGAAATAATTCCTAGATTTGGCATACCGGAAAGAATCTATAGTGACAATGGGACACACTTTGTCAACCAGACAATCCAGCAACTTGGGAGATTCTTTGGGATCTCCTTGAAGAATCATTGTGCTTACCACCCACAGTCTGCAGGACTGGTGGAAAGGTACAATGGAATTTTGAAAAGCAAGCTGAGGAAATTAATGAATGAAACACAGAAGAATTGGATTTGCTGTTTGCCTTTGGCACTGCTGAGCATGAGAACAGTTCCAAATGTAAAGGGTTTGACCCGCTTTGAAGTGATATTTGGAAGGGCATATTATGTGCCACAGTGGAAAGCTCTCATGCCTGCAGAGCTGGTGGCTGACAGCTCATTAGCTAATCATATGAGGAAATTGTTAACAAATAAGACTGTTTTGCAGTTGAACTCTTTTTCAGATAAAGAACAAATGAGACCGGAAGCGGTGCTGACCCCAGGGTCCTGGGTTTGGTTGAAGGTCATCAAAAAAAAAAATTGGACAAGTCCGAAGTGGGAAGGTCCGTACCAGGTACTGTTGGCGATGCCTACTGCAGTCAAGGTTGCTGAGAGGTCGTCCTGGGTCCACCTGACGCACTGTAAACCGGTAAAGAACTTTCAGCTTGATAAACATTTTGTAACTGATACACCACAAAGGTAGGATGGCCAAGAACAAAATGAGTAAAAATACAAAACAACCCCGAAGATATTGTTTAACCATCTTGCTAACTATACATCTATTGACTATGATTGTGGTGGCTTTCCTTTTGTTGTGGTTTTTCCTGCATATAACCACACAAATGAAAGTGGTGAAACGTGATGAACTGTCTATAGACTGGCATCCAAACTTTAACACATACCTGGCCATGAAGTGTGTATATGTAGAGACTATGAACGTTTCAAACTGCTGGGTTTGTACTGCTATACGAACAGCATATGGAGGACTGTTGATGTCTGCTGTCCCCTTGGGGATAAATGAGACTTGGGAAAATTTACTTTTTGATACAGGTTCTGTGAGATCACAGGACAAAATTGCATTGTATTTGCCTATTACACAGAGAGGAATTGTTTGTTTCTTTAAAAATGATACACTCCAAGTTGGTTGGAGTAACTGTAACATAACTGCATCTTATAAATGCTATATTAAGGCCAAAGATAAAAGTACTAGTTGTAGCACAAATTATGATTCATATTTGAGCTTAATGAAAACAACGATAAAAGATGTGCAGAAAAATCCTGAATTGCATAAACAATTGTCTGTTATAGACAAGAAAATGTTTCATTCAGAGTTAACCCGCATCTATACTAAAGTAGAAAACTGTTATTTTGTTTGTGGGAAAAAAGCATACAAATGGCTACCTGAGAATTGGTCGGTCAGTTGTTTTTTGGGTTATCTGGTTCCAGCTATAAGGCATACTGCAGAATTACCTCTAGGTAAGATACGGAACGTAAGAGATGTAGCTCGAAGAACTGGGAATTCAGTCGAGAAACCTGCTAATCCAGTGGGTAAAATCGAAGCTGGCTGGAAGGATCGTCCATCCATGAAAGATAAAGAAAAATTGACTCATATGGACTTGAGTGACAGTGTTATATCCTGGGCTGGAATATTCCCAGCCTATGGAGCAGTCAAATCGATCTGGGAGCTGAGAAAATTGTCAAAGCTTCTCGAAGTAATGAGTAATGCAACTTTTTCTGCTCTCGAACTTGTGACTGATGAAATTAATGCAATGAGAACTGTTGTGCTACAAAACCGAATGGCTCTTGACTTCACCCTAGCGGTGAGAGGTGGTACGTGCGCGCTTATCAAAGAAGAATGCTGTGCGTCTATACCAGATAATAAGCATGAGATCAATGGCCACCTAGAGGTAATACAGCAGGTATTGGCCATGACTGAACCAGGCCCAAACCTACTGACGAACTTTTTCCAGAGTCTATTTGGTGGGTGGGGTTCAATCCTAATGAATATTTTGATTGCTATTTGTGTTGTTCTGCTCTTATTAGGAGCATGTGTCTGTTGTGGGATACCCTGTATGAAAAGATAAGTCAGAGAATTTGTTGATATATCTGTAACTGAGACTATGTACCAAGACATTGAGTTGGATCTATTGGTTCCAAATGAAATTCTTTCTGAAATATAAAACAAATGACTTGCCTAGTTAAAAGTCCTTAAAAGGAGAAGGCTAGGGAACGATATGATATTGTTTATGTTTCTGAATAGAATAAAAAGTATTAAAAGGAGGGAAAATGTTAGAAAAATATATACTTAAACATATATGAAGTGCTAGTTTAAAAAGCAAATAGTATGTAATGCATTTTATTCTATTTTACAATATGGCAGTAAGAATGATTTTACATGTAATTGCTTGAAGCTTTGGAGCTGCAGTGTGATTGAACTCTGACCCTGGCAGTAGCCAGCTCAGCAAGCTTATGTTTTTCACTAATGATTATCTGCTGGGTCAGGAAAATGAATGTATAAAGCATTGAATCTTTTCTTCCTTCCTCTGAGATGGTTGGCCTTGTGAATATTATTAGCACAGCTGCTAAAAGTAATGTTGCAAGAAGAACAAAGAGGTGTATTACAAGACTGAACTGACTATTGTATTCGAGCAGGACTGAAACCTTGAAAGAATAACATTTACAGAAAGACATTATAACTGACCAGGTGCTTTGCAAGGCTGTATTATTCTCATGGGAAAACTTTTAAAAAGTATAACATCAGCACTTTCATATGAATAGAATATTGTAGACCATAGTGATGTAGGTGCCCTATGACTGACCACGTCAGTAAGGTGGGCACAGCTTGAATGTATAGTGTATAAAATGTAGAACATTTCCTGTATCATGCCAGACAGAATTCTATACTTGTATTTGTATGTTTTTTTGCCTCCTGGTGTACACTAGTAAAGTTTTTGCATCTGAGCCTCCTGTGTTGTCCTAATTTGTTTTTATTTAACAGCTACATGCTCAGAGAGCTTCTCTATGCCTCTTTTCATGTAGTCCAGGGAGGTACGTCTCAGGTCATTCACACCAGCATGGACAATGACTGAGTCATATTTGTTCTTGCCTTGGAGTGACCTGAGTGCTTGTGTTATGTGGCAGATCCTAGCACCTGACAGGCAGTTCGCTGTGACCTTCTCCTTGTTCAGCCTGGTGAGCGGGACGTCAGTGTGCCTGACAATAGAGTCACCTATTACAAGTGTATCAGGTGTGTTGTTTAGCCTTAAGAGCTGTGACTGTTCGGCACACTGGCTTTGTGAGCTATGTATTGCACGTGTTTTGTTTTGGGGTAGCGGTTGCTTGGGTGTCTGCTTTGGAGGTCTCTGCTGCTTAGGCAGATTTTTATTTAGAACCTCCGGGTATGCTTTTGTGTGTTTATGTGTTTGGCTTGCTGTCGCAGTAAGTCTATGTGAGACTGGAATTGTAGTAAGTGTGGCTTCCTTCTCCTCCTGACTGGTTACGCCAGTACTGAGTTGAGAGAGCTTAGCCTCCAGTTTGGCTATATGGTTGCATCTCTCACATGTGTTGGAATTTGTTGGGAGGAGGAGAGGGTTGTTTGTGTACATGAGGCAGTTGTAACATTGCCTCAAGATTCCCCAGATTCACCAGTTGGACCGGAGAGGAGATTGACAACTGATCTTTCGACATGCTAGAACAGTATTGGGAATTCCTTTATAATTGAAAAAAAGGACAACAACTGAACTTCTTAGGTAACAGAAAGTTGAAACCTGAGACAGCTTTTAAGAAAGAAATCTCAAAAGAACCAATGAGGTGCTTAGTCTAAGCTGTAGTCCAGGTGACCTCAGTCAGCCAATGACCTCAAACAATTCTCTCTCACTGAAACGCCTGATGCTTTGGCTAAACCAAGATGTCCCTGAATATGTGCTCAGACACACAGCCTCCACAAACACTAGGCCCAAATACAAGGCTGAATATGGAAATACTACAAATATCCCCACTACTTAGAAACAAACTGCAGAAATGTTTCTCACAGCTGAAAAGCAGCAGTGAGTCTTTAAATGAAAGTTTTAAACAGCTAAAGGAGCCTCTAGAAAAAAAGAGTTTAATTGCAACAAGTTATCAGAAACAAACAACCCAACAGATGCTTAACAAAAGTGGACAATTTCCAGTTAATACCTCACACACAGTGAAACTAGCTAGAAAAATACACAGTACACAAAGTGCTATAAATAACAAAGAACTAAAGAACAAAATAAACAAAAAACAGGATACTTAATGTTATATATTATAGCTCCAAGTTTGCTGAGTGTCCTTCCTTCGATTAGCTCAGTGTGAAATGGCAGAACATTCACAACTGAACTTCTTAGGTAACAGAAAGTTGAAACCTGAGACAGCTTTTAAGAAAGAAATCTCAAAAGAACCAATGAGGTGCTTACTCTAAGCTGTAGCCCAGGTGACCTCAGTCAGCCAATGACCTCAAACAATTCTCTCTCACTGAAATGCCTGATGGCTTTGGCTAAACCAAGATGTCCCTGAATATGTGCTCAGACACACAGCCTCCGCAAACACTAGGCCCAAATACAAGCCTGAATATGGAAATGATACAAATATCCCCACTACTTAGAAACAAACTGCAGAAATGTTTCACACAGCTGAAAAGCAGCAGTGAGCCTTTAAATGAAAGTTTTAAGCAGCTAAAGGAGCCTCTAGAAAAAAAGAGTTTAACTGCAACTTGTTATCAGAAACAAACAACCCAACAGATGCTTAATAAAAGTGGACAATTTCCAGTTAATACCTCACACACAGTGAAACTAGCTAGAGAAATACACAGTACACAAAGTGATATAAATAGCAAAGAAATAAAGAACAAAATAAACAAAAAAACAGGATACTTAATGTTATATATTATAGCTCCAAGTATGCTGAGTGTCCTTCCTTCAATTAGCTCAGTGTGAAATGGCAGAACACTCACAACTGAACTTCTTAGGTAACAGAAAGTTGAAACCTGAGACAGCTTTTAAAGGAGTACCGCACCAACAGACTCAAAAAACATGTTTAAAACATCATGGCATGTTGTTTCCTACACTTCAACAGCACTCAAGGATTATTTACAGGATTTTAAATATTTTTATATGTAATTCCAGACTCTGACCACCTGGAGGCTGGCATATTAACGTGGTTTGGATAAATCAGGTTGCCATCCAGTATCCCAGAAATCATTGTTTGGCTCAAAAATGTTACATCATGCAGGCCTCCATTTGCCTAAAGTTCCTGTTATTTCATAGATGTTGTATGCGTACAAAGTACTGAGTAAAATAGAACAGTGTAAGTAACATTCCCTGCTGCTGGATGACTACTTAAAACAGAAACAGTGCAAATGCCACAGAACACACTCAAAGTGCTGTTTACTGCTGCCTTGTTTTCTAATTTAGTTTAAATGGCACTAATTTGTGAGACAATGAATTCCAGTCCATTTGCTTCTCCCCCCCCCCCCGCCCATAACACTTAGCTTCCCTAGCTGTCAAAGTCCTGAGGGTAATTTGACCTGGTAATTCCATTGATTGGCAGATCTCAGCAGGGTGCTTGACTAATGTAATTTAATCTTTTCTCTAGCATTTCCTTTGTTAGAGGGGACATTTTGTTGCTGCACTATAGCCATGGCCTTACTTGACTGCAATCACATCCAGTAAGGTCTTGCACCAAGGAGCTAAAGAATAAAACATTTATACTATTAACCAGTTTAGATCTTTATTAATTTAAGTGTTAAGGTATCACTTCATGCTTCCACCTTGTTAAAAATTCAGATTTACATGTGAAAAGTGTGTTGGTATGCAGTGTTTGCCTTCATATGTTTTTACTCCACTGGTTGGTTTGCAAAAAAACCTTTTGCAGTGTCCCTGGATTTGTCTTTGTACATACAAACCACATTGCTATATTTTCCCCTTCCTTTTTCTTGTGTCCAGAAGTCACTTATAACAAAGTAAAACTTTTATTGATTTTTTTTAAAATAAAGGACATCAAGTTTAACTTACCTGGAATCAGATAATGGATGCCACTGCAAAGAATCACTGTTGAAATATTTGTGCATGGACAAAATCCCTTAGTAAATCTATTTCCCAGCCTCCAGTTCAATTGGTGCTATGGCTTTAATATACTGGTGTGTTTGCTCATGCCTTCCAAATATCTCCACTATTACATACCAGTTTTGCAGTGTAGTAACCACCCGACATGCCCATACACCTTTAGCCATCAATATGCAGCTACTCCTGTTCATGTGAGTATGTGAATTCATTTTCAGACATAAGTTGTGGAAGCTGCACTGAATAATTCTATGTGCTTGTTCAGGTTTCACATGGTGCTTGCTTAGAGCTACTATCATGTTAAGCCACTATGAATATGTTGCACTGCCACCTCTGATACCAGGATAATGTTTTAATCTTTCTATTCCCACACTGCATACTAGCAGTATCTGGTGCAAATACAACAGAGAAGTATGCAAGCGATACACCACCCATGCATCATTTGCCGTGCAGAATGTACAAGTATGCATACCAAATTTCTGTGTTTCCAAACATCATTGTTACTACACTACTACTGAATAAAATGAACAGCACTCAGGCTGGGGGAAGGCCAAGGGAGCCATGACATCACAGAATGGGTGGGTCTTATTATTTTAGTTAGAATCAGATGACGGCTGTGGTGATGTCACTTTGGGGGAGGGAACTGATTAAAAAAATAAAAAAAGTACCTGCACTGCCTGGCCTCGATGATGTCAGTAATTGGGCAACTCCAGCAGGCTTTATTCAAACATGAGAGAATCATTTTGTAAGTGAAACCATCACAGTATGAGAAGGTAGGCTTCTGTTACAAAAGTAAGGGGAATTATAAAAATTGTAAATGCTTTATTGTTGTTGCTTTACAGAGGGAAATGTAAATAGGGAGGAAAAGGGCCGTGAAGTTGAGGAATACATTAGAGAAATCTGTTGTACTCCTTTAAGAAAGAAATCTCAAAAGAACCAATGAGGTGCTTAGTCTAAGCTGTAGTCCAGGTGACCTCAGTCAGCCAATGACCTCAAACAATTCTCTCTCACTGAAATGCCTGATGGCTTTGGCTAAACCAAGATGTCCCTGAATATGAGCTCAGGCACACAGCCTCCACAAACACTAGGCCCAAATACAAGCCTGAATATGGAAATGCTACAAATATCCCCACTACTTAGAAACAAACTGCAGAAATGTTTCTCACAGCTGAAAAGCAGCAGTGAGCCTTTAAATGAAAGTTTTAAACAGCTAAAGGAGCCTCTAGAAAAAAGAGTTAAACTGCAACAAGTTATCAGAAACAAACAACCCAACAGATGCTTAATAAAAGTGGACAATTTCCAGTTAATACCTCACACACAGTGAAACTAGCTAGAAAAATACACAGTACACAAAGTGCTATAAATAACAAAGAAATAAAGAACAAAATAAACAGAAAACAGGATACTTAATGTTATATATTATAGCTCCGAGTTTGCTGAGTGTCCTTCCTTTGATTAGCTCAATATAGCCCACCTTATCATGAAAGGGTTCACATCTAGATCAAGATAGGTCATTGTGCCCCTCTACTCATCACTCATCAGGCCCATAATAGAATACAATGCCCCATTTGGGATGTACCTTACCCGACACCTGCAGCAACTGGAGAGACCCCAAAAGTACCTCACCAAGAGGATCAAGGTACTCAAACAGATGACCTATGCTGCCCGGTTAAAGAAACTCCAGCTATACTCAGTTGCATACTGCCTACTCAGAGGTGACCTGTGCCTGACGTATAAAGCCATGTCAAACCCAAATTTAATGGACATGCTCCACCTCAGAAAATCAAAATCCCTTAGAGCTACGCGCTTGAGGGACTTAAACCTCAGCACAGAAATTAATAGAACATGCTGGAGGGACAGATTTATAACCCAGAGGCTCCCATCACTCTGGAATAAAATCCCAGTCCATGTCAGACAGAGCCCCTCACTGCTTCTCTTCAAGAGAAATCTTGACGAGTGGATGGGAGATCATAGGTTTACCCCGGGGATCACTTCTGCATCACTGCTAGACAGAGGCACAGTAAACTAACCTTAAAAGGGTATAGGAAACTCATTTAAAAGGGTGGTGAAAGCCAAACACACTCTGACTAGGCTTGTAAATGCCCTAGGGCAGATAGCCTAGTATCAACCTATGAACCTATGAACCAAAACAGACTGACTACCGCACTTATAGATATTAACACTCTGGCTGTTTACTCAAAATGGCACTGCTGCCTACATGTGCTCTCTATTTATATGCACATGCCCTCACTTTGAAATACTTCTTAAACACACCTTCGGATCTACACATGGGATTACAAATATTGCAAAGTTAGTGCCATCCTGCCCATGAGATTACAGATACTACAAAGTTATTGCATAATACTGGAAGGACAGTCTTTGCAGCTGTTGAATTTGTACAGTCCACCACTGGAAGTCTGAAGTATTCATCAATAAGGATATGTAGATATTCTGTTGTATGTGCCAGACTGCAAAAGTCACCAGTGACTTGACTTTTGACTGCAGAAGAAGATGTAACATTTGCACTGGAGCAGTTATTGTCTGGGAGAATATACAATCATTTAGCATACATCATGAAAACCAAATGTCGTCCACCTCAGAAATGTCATGTTGTTCATGGGTTGTCTCATTTGGCCATCCTTGTAATGCACACCTCTCAACTTCCTTACTAAAGCATTCTGAAAAAAAGCCAGGAATAATGAGGGGGAGGCAATATTTAGGGACAATTTTTAAATGTTACTCTAATTCATTAAAACAGTTACTAGAACAACAGGTTTTTCATCAACATGTATTTTTGAACAATAAGAAGTGTAAACCTATATTACCATGATATTTATTTACTGACATTTGATTATAAGGAAAGTCCAACTGAGTACAAATTCCAAATTATTACAAAAAACATTTTAAGAACAATAATTTTACACTTTTCAAAAATAAAACAAAAACATCTGCAGTTTAAATAATTATAACAAATTAGACATAATATAAAAACACTGGCTGAAAATCGATGCAAGGTATATAACAATCATTTAATATTTAGAGAAATTTTAGACAGTTTGTAGAGAAATTAAAGGTAAGTTAGTCTAATACAACCTGGAATTGCAATACAAAGTCAGGAAAAAACAGGCTTACGCTATATTTAGAGAGAAAGTCAGGGAAGAGAATTAGGTGGTAGTAAGGAAGCGAGTGAAGTAGAGAGAAGGTATAAGGAATGAAAAGGTACTCGTTCACATTTAGGGATAAAGTTTATCCTGGTTCTGAGCAAGTAACAAAGCCAGATTTTAGGTAAGAAGTCTTTCAGAGTGGTTTTGAAAGATGGGAGAGAGGATATAGACCTGATGGATACAGTTAGGGAGTTGAAGGACTTAGCAACCTTGCATGAATACAGACAATGCCCAGCAGATTTGCTAGGGTTATAGGTTGTAGACAGTTTTTGTTCACTGGATCACAATGACTTAATGAGTACATAGATGTGCAGAATGTTTTGAGTGCTGGACAGGCAGATAGATGCTGGATAATTTTATAGGTGGTAAGAAGTTGTGTATATGTTAATTGCAGTGATAATTCTAACCAATTAAGGCTTTTCAGTGCTATAAAAGGGTGGGTTTTGAAATGGATATATGCTGCAAATTTAGCAACTTTGCTACAGCATTGCTCATGTTTTAAGTTTTGCCAAGCTTGGGGGTGGGTAAGGATGGGAGCACCATAAAGAAGAGTGGGGGGAGATAAGTAGTTGCAAGTGTAGTTTTAGTTGTGTTGATGAGAGAGTTTTTGGCTCTGTGAAGCATCCTTGGTTTTTTGAGTTTTTTTCTTATGCGATTTTGTAAATGCAGGTCAAATGTAGGATTATCATCCACTATCTCACCTAACAGTTTGCTATGAGAAGTGACTTCAGTGGTTGTATTATCAAGAGAAAGGACTTTATATATATATATATATATATATATATATATATATATTTTTTTTTGTGAGAGAGAAATTTGGGGGGAACATAGTAGTTTGGTCTTTTTTGGGTTGTGCATGAGCTGTGAGTTGCAAAGCCATATTTCAGTAGCTGTTAAAGCTTCCTGAGTAATTTTTTGGAGGTGTGCCATGCTGTCAGATGTGCAAATGAGAGTGGAATCATCTGTGCATTGCATTATATTAGGGTGGGCTGTTGTGTGGACATATAAACGGTGTTGGTGAATATGTTAAAAAGGACGGGACCAAGGTTAGAGCCTTGTGCTACACCTGTTGTGGGAGGTAAGGATAGAGTATGGAGTACCATTTTACTGACCTAAACCTATTGGGCATGTAGCTTTTGAACCAGAGAAGGGTGAGCTGAGGGAGACCTAGTGAGGACACTTGAAGTAGAAGTTTGCTGTGACAAACTGTGTTGAAGGCTTTAGACAAGTCTAGAAATAAGGACGAGACTAGATTGCTATTATCTCTTGCTTTATCGACAGTATCTATATAGGTTAGAAGGGCAGTGCTAGTACTACAGGAAAAATGGAAACCATGTTGTGTAGGGAATAGGAGTTCTTTCTGCAGAAGATAGTCTAGCAATCATTTTTGAATGCATAGTTCAAGTATGTTGGCAAGGGGAGAAAAGATTACTACAGGTCTAAAGTTATTAATATATATTGAATTTCCTCCTTTGTGCAGAGATAATGTGTAACTTCTTCTAAAGAGAGGGGATGTGGGATTCCCAAACTGACCTATTTATAAGGATTGAGACAGGGTAGGCAATACTATTGGCTGTTATTTTTAGGTACTCACTTGGAAGGTCATCATATGAAGAAGAGCATAGTTTAAGTTTGTTTTAGAGTAGTTTTATATAGGATGTGGGCACAGGTTTAAAGCTGAAAGTAGATGTGGTGATATGTGGCCATTGGGCAGGGTTGGGATTAAATCCTTGAAGATCCTTGGTTAGAGATGCTATATTGTCTATAACATAAGAGTAGAATCTGTATTACATTTCTGAGTGGTGAGTTATCAGGAGAGGGGTTTTGGTTTAATTTTTGGCTGGGATGTAAGATTTCTTTAATGGATGTCAAAAATTTTTTTAGAGTTGTGTTTAGTATTATTCTGAAAGTCATTATAGTATGTTTGTGTCTTCATTTATTTGCTTTTTAGCATGATTGTGAACCATTCTGAAGTTTTGAAGATATTGAGGTTTTTATATTTCTGACATTCTTTTCATGCTTTTCTCTATCCTGCATTAGCGTTCTACTCTTTCTGGATAGTCAAATTGCTTTATTTGTTTTAGTCTCTCCCTTCTAGGAGGTGCAGGGCTATTTACAATATTTGCAAAAGTTGTACTGAATTCAATTACATCATTGTCTAAGGGGAGGATTTCAGGAAGTTTCAGTTAATAAATGATAGTGTAGTAATGAACAGTTCTTGTTAAAAGTTGGAAAGGTTACAGGTTGTTTTATAAGAATGCTATTTAACTAGATGAGTGAGATGTCTGGTCATATACACTGGGAGGTGATCACTGAGAGAGTGACATTGTACTTGTTATGGAGTACTTGCTAGGGTCTGATGCTAGGATCTAGTCTAAAAGAGACTTTGATGTCTTGCTATAATGTGTGGGGCTATTAAGTTCGTTTTGTGAAACCATAATAAGTTCATGCTAGATATAGGAGAGATAGAGTTTATATCCAAACAATTGATATTCATATCACCTAGTAATATTTGTTCTTGTGGAAATGTTATAGATATCCAGTGTAGGATATCTTCCAGTATAGCTGTATTGTCACCTGCAGGGATATAAACGACATTAATACATGTTTGTTTATAACTGTTTATTCTGAGGAAAGCAATAAGAAGCTCTGCTGAACTGAATCTTGGTGTTGGTTTGCTGTAAGGGGAATGCAGTAGGTATTGGGAAATATTAAACAATACCATGACCTTTCCTCTTTATACAGTCATTATGAATAATATTATAGCCAGGAGATATAACTTCAGAGTTGTTTATGCTGGATTTAAGCCAAGTTTCAGTTACAGCGAGAACATCAGGCTTATGTTGAGTAATCCAGGCATGTAGTTCAGCAGTTTTACTTCTTATACGTCTAACATTTATTGTAGTGAAAATTAGATAACCAGGGTTGGGCATTTGGCTGCTGTTGGGTTACAGAACTGTGTGTGAAAGAATTATCTTTGAGTTCATTATGATATTTGGGGCCAGGATTACAGTGTATATCTCCTCCTAGCAGGATTTTAGTATATTGTGAAATTATGCATACTTGTTTTTTGGAGAGGATTCTTGCAATTAATTTTGTTTTGGTTTGAGTTGAAGTGCAATTAACTAGCCTATATTTCGAATAAAGGTGAGGAGTGATATTAAATAGGTTTAGTTCAATGTGAGGAGAATGTATAGAGGAAGTATGGATAGGTGGTTGGGACAGAGTTGGGGAGATATTGAGACATATTATTGAGTCATGGTAGGATGAAAGATAGCACAGTAGGAGGAGAAAAATAGAGGATAAACTGAAGAGTTACATAATTAAGTAGATGAATATGTATTTTAAAGATGCCAGGTGGTGGGGAAGTAGCAACAAAGAAGGAAACAAAAAATTGCCGGACAGTAGGAGATACAGCGATTGTAGATTCTGAAAGCTGGAAGAGGATAGGTAAGGAGAGAAGTATTTTCTATAAAGGAAGCAAGGTAGGTTGTCCTGGTATCTTTTCTGTAATGTAAAGAATAGAGGGGGTATTAAAGCCAGAGTTTAATCATGTAGTCAAAATAAGAAGAAATTAGGCATTATTTGGGAAAAGAAAAATATACAGTGTTGAATATATAGCTACTATTAGGGAGGGGGTGTGATTATAAATGGATTAGTGCAAAGCAGTATAGGAGGGAGAAAGATTGTTGGGAATGGGGCTAAAAATTAAATAGAGCTTGAGAAGTAGGAAAGAAGGAACAGAAGTGTATGCATTGAAGTAGTAAGGTCATTTGAGGAGGGAATTGGGGTAAGAGTCGCAAGTGAAAGTTGGAATTGCCTAGATGGCTGCTGAAAAAGCAATTACTAGAAAATGGAAATCAAAGTCTAAACCAACTTTACAAGAAGTATCAAATATAGTAACAGAGATAAAACAACTGGAACTGGGATCTTTAGAAAAGGGTAGGAGTAAATTACACAGGAAAAATGGGAAATGCAGGATCATAGCATGCAGAGGAGGAGGAACTTTGATTAAAAGAAGGCAGGATCTGAATTAGCTATGCAATGGCTGACTGAGAAAGGCTGGATGTATTAAAAGTGATATATAATGTTTGCAGCTACAGTTGTGTTGGCATGGTTTGTAAGCTATAATGTTTGCAACTGAGATTGTGCCACTATGTTTTATTTTCATTTATATAAATGTAAGATTGTCTGTGTCACAGCTGATAATTTAATAAATATGCTTGCTGTAAACAAAAAAAGTTGCAAGTGAAATGTGTATGTAGGAAGTATCATTTTAAAGTAAGAGGGGGTGGGTGGCAATTGAGGGTAAGTTATGGAAGCAAAGCTGATGGTAGCGGGCTTCCCACCCTCTGATCAATTTACAACTGAGATCAATTAGTTTATAGCCGTAAAAAAGCAATTAACAAAGAGATGCTTGTGAAACAGGTTGTCTGTCATTTCCTGAGACTAAATAACTGGCATATGCAGTATAGTTTAATGGTCAGGCAAAACGAGACAGTGGCCAACGTAGAGGTCTTTAGAGTGCATGGACTATTACACAGAGGCTTTCAATCACAGAGCAGGCAGGTATTTAACTGATTAAAGGTAATGTGCAGCGAGGTTCTTCATGATAAATATACGTAAGTGAAACAATGACAAAAGTCTCAGTAAACTTGTAGTTGAAGGGCTTTGTGACAGTGCTCATGCAATATCAAGGTCAGATGTAGCGACCACAGACTATTAAACACTAACAAAATATTCAGTACACTACAGTTGAGAGGTATACTGCAAAACAGTACAATTATTAACATATTATATTTCAAAAAATAGCAGCCATTAATTCAAAATATGTTATGATACATAGAATATGAGCGTATTAACATATTAGATTTCAAAAAATAGCAGCCATTAACTCAAAATATGTTATGATACATAGAATATGAGCTTTATGTGCAAAGTAATGATGATTATTAAGTTTGTAAAATTACATCATGACACAATTAGAAAGAGGTTCAGTCTGTATGTCTAGCCAAACTAGAGGGTGTATCATCCAAATTATGATCAAAATGATGATTTGTGCTAAGAGATACAAAACAAACACATGCACAACTGATCTAAGAATGAGTTACTCTGAAAAAGAATATTAAATCAAGTTTTGGAGTATGTTCCTTGGAGAGGTTTTTGCTTAAGGAAGTCTTGTTGCAATAAGAAGGTAATAAGGTTTGGGTCTATTGGTGGTTAAATGTTACCCCCACAGTGAAGAATTATTTGTCTATGGTTAGCTAATGAGCCTGAACTCTACTTATTGCTAGGAAGATTCATTAACTTCTTTCATACTCTAGCCATCAATTTGTAGAGTATGGCAGCCATAGCTTTCAATCCTCCATCTCCAAAATGAGGAACACTAGCCCTCAAAATGTGGAACAAACGAGCAAAATGTGGAACACATGCTAATGGTTTACTAACAGCTTAAACCAGGAAGATCATAGGATGGTTACTATATGCTGATTTTATTTATAAAAATATATATTTTTAATGAATTCATAGGATTAATTTCTATTTATCATGAATACTAGTTTAAAAATTCCTAACACTGAATGTGTGACAGACCCTTTCAATGTGGAACTTTGAGGAAAATGAACTTTTTAAGACCCCAAATAAGGTATGTTCCTCATAATGAGATACACCTGTGAGGTATGATGGCAGCTGTTAAGGCTGCACTTGGACAGAGCCATATTAAGTGTTTGCTTAGCTATGGTCCTGTAGTGCCATAAATACAAAGCAAAAGTGCAGATGATGTAACTTATTCATAAGACAAAGTGCTTTGAATTTATTCGCTGTTGCACAATGGTGGTGTTTGTATATATATAAATACAGGAACAAATTGTCATTTTATAGTACACTTTAAGAAAAAAAATGGAAAAAAAAGTAATGCAAAAACAATTTAATCCTTGTGGTATGAGTCAGATTTGACAATGCATAGGCTGACTATATTTTAGTTTTGTTGCTGTGTGTTTGTCCATGGAATAGCAAACATAATAGCTACTGTATAGAACTGACTTGTTTGACTGAGGAGTCATTGGATTAAGTTATATGTATGTTACTAGATTGGAACAGCTTGTATAAAGATGATGCATATGTCATTGGGGGTCCCATTTACATGGTCAACATATCAAAATGTCGGAAGACCATATGGCCAAGATCATATAATCAACTTTTGAAATGCCGACCATGCGGAACAGGCATTTCTGTACAGTGCGGAATGGAAAGATTTCCATCTTCACCACTGTAGTGTGATCTCGGAGTTGGTATATTTAAGTTACGGGGGGTGCAAGGGGGGACTTTCCCCTCTGCTAGCAGTGTTAAGGCAAGTGTTTGTTGTTTTTTTTTTTTATGTTCTTTACATGCGTGCCATTTCAAATGTTGATCATATGGTCTTGGCCATATGGTCTCCGACATTTTGAAATGTCAATCATGTAAAGTAGACCCATCGTTGGATACACTTAAAGACAACCCAAAGGCCTACAATCAGACATTTAATTTCAAAAAACTATCTTGCATTTTTCTTATGCTCTAGATCTACAAGGCCCACCGTGGCTGAGTGATGCACACAATGAAGAAGATGGAAGCTATCATTTGCTCGTCCAGAAATTAATAAACGAATGCAGTGTACGTGAATCCAGGCTTATACTAGTAAGCCTGTTAATGATGATGTGCTTTATAATAAATATCACTGGGGCTTTAGACAAGCCAATGAAAAGTCCTACCTGCCCAGCATTGTCTATTTCCTATAGGTAAAATAAAATGACAAAGGAACTTCAAAACTAAACTGTGTAATAAAGAATTTATTTTAGCAAAGCTTTCCAGACTTAACCTTCTTCGATATTTAAAGGTTAAAGCTTTGAAGAAGGTCAAGCCTTGAATGCTTTGCTAAAATAAATTCTTTGCCTTTTACACAGTTCAGTTTTGAAGTTCATTTGTTGGTTTATTGTTCTCTTGCTTGGAACTTCAGCCCTATTCAGTTACCAGTTTGTGTCATTTCCTAAGTAAGAATTGGATTTTGGCGGTACTACAAGCTTTCTAAAATTCATATGATGAACAGCTAATGCTGCTTATGTGAAGGTAATCCAGCATTTAAAAATAATTCACTCTTTCTAAAATTTATAACAAGAGACAATATGAAAATAAGTGTAAAATTAGAGACTTCAAAGGAAGCACTATTTTTAAGGACAACGTAGACTTTTCCCCTGCAATTGATAAACCACCTCTTCAGAGATATTTCTGATCATCAATACTGTAGATAGAATGCTAAAGAGAAAAAAGCCATCCTTAAGAATCTAAGAGGTAGTCTATCAGTTTTGCTTGGACTCCTAGTTTTTTATAGTGGGTAGGAGCCTTCTAATTTCAGAGACATTATGCCCTTTGATGTGAAAGTGGTGTTGAGCCATAATGATGACTCAAGGGCGTGAGCACAGGATGAAACATTTATTCATTTATTTATTTAGTTTTCTGGGCTACAGCACTGATCTCCATGGACCTTTTTCATGGTCAGCCTGGGAGCAGTGTCTAGTTAAGTGACTTGCTCAGAGTCACAAAGTTAGACAATGGAGGCTGAGGAAGTCAAATCTTGCACCACTGGGCCACAGGAAGCTACCAGAATATCAACATGTGGCACCATTAATTTAATGTACGTCTGAGTTAGTTCAGCTACACCTGTGCTTGTGTATCTGACATAAAAGAAGATGGATGTAGCTACTCAGGAGCAGTACTTTTTTTTTCCAAAAGTTCATCGAGTATCGTGTGCCTCTATATGCAGAAGATAACTTTGTAGGAGTTGACAAATGCTTTATAATGGCTTGTTTGTTGTCTGTAAAAATTCCTGGAAGAGAGACTCTTAGTATTGCTGTAACAGGCCTAAGACAGACAGATGATTCTTTTTTTTAATTCACTATTCATTTATAGCAATTGATTGCTTCTTAATCCATATGATTTAATGGTAGCTAATGCCCCTTTCACTTGTACCATGTAAAGCACCTGCAGCAATTGGAGAAACCTCAGAAGTTTCAAAGAAGATCAAAGGATGCCAGCACATGCCTTACACAGACTGACTAAAGTCACTGTCACTACACTCAATATCATATAGACTTCTTAGGGAAGAGTTATGCCTGGCTTACACAGCAATTTCCAACCCAAACCTAATGAATTTGCTGCACATCTGTAAATCAAACGGGACTAGAACTACCCATTCCAGGGACCTAAACATGGCCTGTAACTTGAATGGAACATGCTGGAGGGACAGATTTGCCTCCCAGCAAATGCTGCATCTTTGGAATAGGCTGCCAATTCATGTGAAGCAGAGCACCTTTATGACACTGTTTAAAAGGATCTTGGAGATGTGGATGGGGCACCATACATTCTTACTGGGGATAGCATCCACAACCCTCTTGGACATGGGCAGTCATTAATAAGTACAATTCTTGGTATTGGCTAGAGTATCTATGGTATTACATTGCGATGAAACGACTAGGCTTGAAATGACCTCTGGGTCAATAGCCTAGTGACCTGCTATGATCCTATGACAGCTAAGAAAGTTTAATATAGTGCTAATAGAAAGAGTTAGTGCTTTGTCTAAGGACTGATATTAACAAAAGATTGCTCAGTATCAAGTATTTATTGGTTAACTGAGACAGGACATGAAGCTGTGAAATTTAACAAAGTCTCAATGAAGGCAGCTACAACTGGTTGGTGCATATCAAAAAGGTTGTCTGAATGGATTTACTGCAAATGCTGCATTAATTAATATGGATAAGCTTGAGCCGCATGACCAAAACTCATACTCTATCATGTAGGAAGAAGACAGCCTGGACTTTTATAACTTGTTTAGTAGCAGCTGCAGGACAATGAGGAATGAGTTTAGGTGGATATCTTTTGACTGGCACAGTACTTTAGTGCAAACTGAAAGGCACCTGTTGATTTCACTGGGAAAATAATTTTATGTTTAGCTTTTCATTTGGGAGAGGGGGGGTCTAAGCATAGTATGCACTATTCTATCACAACATTCATGGGGTCTGTTAGAGTAATATTATCCTTTATGAATACTAGGCTAGGATGACTATACCTCAGATCTTTTATGATGCCATTGTGCTGAAAACTGGCCTGATAACAGATCTCATGTGGCATTAAATGAATGTCTTCTATTAATCTGAACCTCTAATACTTCACTGAATATTTTTTTTCTCTTCTATTAATCTTCCTGCGCCGAAGATTCATTTATCCAACATAATCTGCCATGTAAATGTGTTTGGCATTCTATTCTTCCTCTTTTCTTGTATCTCACCTTGTCCTTTCTACACTTTCCTCATACCCTCTCAAATAGCTTCATGGATTCTGTATTCATCCTCAATCCTAGCAGTCCTTTCCATAAGTTTAGAACCCCCCTTCATGAAAAAGTGCGTGCACTAATCCAGGAATATATGGCCTGCATAATCTGCACTCTATTCTTCATGTTCTAGATACACCCTTACATTTCCCTAACATGATCTAATATACCCACATCATGTCCCCTCTGCCTTTTCTGGTTTCCCGGCAGAAGAGCTCCATCACCTCTAGTCTCTTATTGTAACTTTTCCTTTCTGCCAGTTCATCTTTCTGGTAGCTTTTCACTGGACTCCATATAGCTGTTTTATATGACCTTCAGAAGACACCACTGTCAAGGTGTGTTCTACCCACATCTTAGTATAACAAAAGAATTACATCATTACTCCTGTAATATATCCCACTGAGAATACACCCTAGCATTCTATTTTCTGGTGCCACTGCCCTTTCACCCTGCTCTTACTGGCTTATTCCAGATATGAACAACCCTCTCTGATCCCTTTCATGTTCTGTTGCCCTCAGTCTCACTCTGTCCACCTATTTCACACCAGGATTATTGTGACTGAAGTTTAGTATTCTGCATTGGTCTGCAATGACCTTCAACTGTCACTTGTCCGCTGACTTGGTTAGCCTTTCCAAATAATTTCTTAGATTATTTATCTGCCCAAGAAATACTATAGAGTACTATACTCAAGTCTAAGCCATGCAGTACTTACTCCTGATATCATCTGTCTTATCAGAACATCCTGTGCCACATCCTTCAATGATGCAGAAATCTAGTGTTTAGCCAGTGTTGCACTCCTAACCTTCCCACCCCTACTAGCTTTCCAGTCAGCTGTCTGTGTGGGTCAAAGTTAAAGGCAGGCTAAAATTCAGGTAGACCATGTCAACCAGTTGGTACTCCATTATTACTTTCACCTGAAATTCAGACATAAAACCTAATTATGTTTTTCTTACAGTTCCCACTGGGCATGAACCCATTTTGGTTGCTATCCTGAGACTGTTATCCTCTAGGAAAGCAACCAAACTTTCACTTCATGATCTTTCTGTGAATCTCTTTACCACTGCTGTTAGGCTAACACATTTGTATTTCACCAACATTGTCCTACTTTTCCTTTTCTTGTGGAAAGGTATGTAAAGTACTGTCTTTCAGGCTTCTTAATTTCTGCAATGACCAATCATCTGCTGAAAATCTCCATCAGGGGATCCATCATCACGATATCCAGATTTCACAAGACCCTGAGAAACAACACATCCGGTCCCTGTGTTTCATCATCCATTTAGGTAGTCTGTTCCTGCTCCTCCTCCTCTTACCTCCTTTCTGACATGGGACTCACTCTTCATTTTCCTTTATAAAGACTGAAGTAAGGTATTCATTCAGTACCTCTGTGTTTTCCCCCTCTCTACTGCGACGATCTTTCCATCTTTGTACATCCTGGCCTGGCTCTTCTTCTATTCTGTTATATAACAACAAGCTTTTGCTGCCTTTCAACACCTTTAGATTGTGCCTTTGCTGCCTTCACAACTTTTTGTTGCTCTTCACTTTGCCACCTCATACATTGCCTGTTCAACCTCTTCATTCCCTCTCTTTTTGCCATAGCTGTTGGCCTAACATTTCTCTGTGTAGCCACCTTTTCCATTTTTTGACTTCTATCCTCTTCATAGCTATAGCAGCCCTTATTATTAATCCCATAGATTCTTTACTCCTTCACTTTGTTTCTAATCCCCAAATTGTCTTGGGCACTCTTTTACTTAATAGCACAATCCATAACCCATTGTCCTAAGATCTCACGACATTGCCTTTTACTTTACATTCTTTCTCTTCTCTAAGCCACTTGCTGGCATGATCACTGGCAGCCAAAGACACCTTCCTCCAGTCATGCATGATTCACTCTGATTTGCCAAATACCACATCCAGAATTCTATTTTCTCTGAAATAATCTTGAACTAAGTGGATGAAACTCTGATGGCCCAACACCTCAATCAACTTCTGCTCCCTCTCTCCTAGGGAGCTTGGACTATATTAATTCTAGAATGGTAGAGTGACCCCCCCCCCCACAAAACAAGTCTTATCCTTTTCCTCTTGCATCATTCTTTTATTGTCTCAATAAGTATCTCATTTTCTCTCAGTTGGTGTGCCTGAGGGAATAATATACTCGAACAGTTCAGTAGTTCTCCTGCACCTTCCTCTGACTTAATTGCCAGGGCATTTAATGACAATTATGATTGTGTGTGTGTGTGTGTGTGTGTGTGTGTGTGTGTGTGTGTGTGTGTGTGTGTGTGTGTGTGTGTGTGTGTGTGAGACTGACCAGTATATCACAAAATAATAATAAATGTAACATGCTATTAAGTAAATCTTTGAATACAAGGGTTAGTGTCTTCTTTACCACAAACAACTGCTAATCCTAGGAAGTGACTGCTACATTCTCACTGATAGTCAGACTCATCTTTCCCTGATTGCCCTAAAATGAATAATTTGGGGTTCTAGCAGGAAATCAGCTTAACAAAGGACTACATTTTGCATATACTGGGAGGATCAGACATTTCATTTTGGTTGTTGGTAATTCAGGTTAAATGGTTTATGTTTGCATATCTGAATGCTTAATTCATTATGTGCTAATGTTCCTCATTTTATACATCTGTTTGTAGTAGCGGCAGCAGTTAGCATTGCTGCCTCACAACAAGAAGTTCTCCAGTTTGATCCTCGGCTGGGGTGCCTTTTGTGCGGAGTCTGCATGTCCTCCTTGTGGTTGCATGGGTTTCCTCTGGGTGCTCCAGTTTCATCCCAAAGACATGCTGTAGGTGGATTGGACACTCTAAATTGGCCCTAAATTGCATGTGTGTGTCTTCTGTGGAAGGTTGGGTGCCGGGCTGGCAACTTAACACCGTAAAACTCTACTGCCAATCATGAGTGGACAGGTGATCCGCTGTGGTGACCCCTAACCAGGAAAAGCCAAAAGAAGAAGTTTGTAGTAGCTCTCAGATATCATATGGAGGTAAGGAGGATCAAATAATGCCTGGGAACTGGGTAAGCAGAATGGCCATCCACTGCTACAGGTTTTGGGGTGTATACAGCTAGTATGACTCAGTTTTGTTTTTTGCAAATTTTTTACAACTATACATTTTCATTCTTCACTGCATTATTTTATACACTTTGAGAAAACTAAGGCTGGGAGTGGAATAAATCAGAATAAACCATTAAACACCAAATGTAAAATAAAAATGCAACAGGATCTTGGCCAAGAATCAAATTTATGGTTTAATCTTTATTAACAATCAACTTATATATGTTATTAATTGATAATTGTTGGAGAGGTAGAAATGAATTTTTATATGATATTTTAATACCATTAATGTCTTGTTTTACACATGGAGATTTTATTCTTTAATTTATAGTATTTTGATTTGCTTGATATAGGTCAATGATCCCATATGTTTTATATATTGTGTTAGAAAATTCAAATGCATGTTTATTAGATTTTATATGGCAGTAACATTAAATTACATCACCTAAAAAGCTTTTATAATTTGTATGGAAGCCTTTACCTATTTAGTTCTGATGAAGTCCTATGGAATAACTGGACGAAAGTACTTAACTGATAATAAATTATTTAGAGATAGCAGAGGAAGTTTGTGGTAGTTTTCTTCTTGACTGAATTCCTGTTGTATTTTTATTTTATTTAAGTCATTTGACAGTAGGATTTGGCACTGTGTTTGGTTAAGCACCGATGTCTAACTTAAGACATTATAGTTTTTGTGTTTCAAGGCCTCATCCATCAGAAATGTGTGTATCTTGAATGTTTTTTAGCATGTGGATGTAGTTGCATAATTAGAGTTCTTTGTTTGGAGTTCTTCTTACCAGTTAATGTAGCCTTTTATAATGCTGCCTAGTCATTCAGATATCTTATTGTTGAAGACAGTTTTCTTAGGATTCTTACCAATCTATGTTTAAAGGGATTGCTCATGTATGTCTCCAGTGCATTTATTAGCAGGACATATTAAAGAAAAGTAAAATCAGGTTGTAGCTTACACAAAAGTCTTTTATGCAGTAAATTATCAAAAACTAAAAAAATAACCCTGAGGAACTAGACAAGAACATTTTTTCACTGAATGGGCAAAGTAGTGTCTCACCAGCAGAAATGGTAAATTCTGGGTCAGTTCAAAAAGTGACCCTATACAATACAAGGGGGAATACTTAAAGAAATGGTTGTTTCCTGTTTACATATTACATATTCATTCCCTTTGGTCAGCACGTGATAGCATAATGCACGTATGGCATGAAATTGGCTGTTCCATTTAGGTCTGAGCTGACCTCGTATATATCATCAATGTTGCCGGGAATGTAGCCAGCCTGCAAAAATGAAAAAGTCAGGCTAACAAACAATAACAAATACATCAACCACCAAGTTGATAAATAAGAAAAGATAAAGTCATGCTGGCAGATAAGTATATTGATCTAAGGATGCATTTTGAATATAAAATAGTTTTAGCAGTCATGCTGATGACCTCTGCAAAGAAGCCTGTAAGTTGTTTGCATATACACTTGTACTTTATAACATCCCAGAGGTGCTGTTGTATTAAAGTCAATATTTAACGGCCTTAATCATATTTATTAAAGTATGGGATTTAACTCTGCCACCATATAAAACCATGCATGTTATATACTTAGAATAAGTACAATGGAAATATATGAAAACAAGGAATTAACATTATGTTCTTATACAGAGTTACTGTAAACATCTGCCCCTTCGCATGCAGAAGAAATGGGGGGTCCAGTAGTACATAAAGGATTTTGAGACACGTTTTTATGGTGCTGTTAAATCTCAGGCAAGTAATTTACAAAACAAAAGAAAGTGGTTTAATGATAGAATTGTCCATATTTAGAATAATCTTTCATGTTATGTATTAACTGCAAAAATGCCAATCATTAAATGCAAGTTACATAGTTCTTATCCTATGTGATCTGTAAAGGGGATGTACACCACCACTAGGGAACAAATGGCTTTGAGACTTACTGGCAGTACCTTAGTGGTTAGTAGGCACAGGAGGAAAATGCAATTAGGTTCATAAGTTCATAGGTTCATAGGTAAGTACTAGGCTATCTGCCTGAGGGCATCTGTAAGCCTAGCTAGAATGTGTTGGCTTTCGCCAGCCCCTTAGATTAGTTCCCTGTGCCTCTGTCCAGCCGAGCCATTAGTTCCCTGTGCCTCTGTCCAGCAGAGCCACTGCAGTGATCCCTGGGGTAAATTTTCTGTTTCCCATCCACTCGTCGAGGTTTCTCTTAAAGAGTGTTAGTGAGGGGCTCTGCCTAATGTAGATTGGAATCCTGTTTCAAAGCATGGGGAGTCTCTGGGACAGGAATCTATCCCTCCAGCAAGTCCTATTTATCATTGTGGTGTGGTTTATATCCCTAGAACATGTGGCTCTCAAGGATTTGTTTTTTTTTAGGTGGAACATGTCCATCGATTCTGGGTTGGATACGGCCTTGTATATCAGGCAGCGATCACCTCTGAGTAAGCGGTATGCAACCGAGTACAGCTGGAGTTTCTTCAGTCGGGCTGCATAGGGCATCTGTTTTAGGCCAGTAATCCTCTTGGTGAGGTACTTCTGTGGTCTTTCCAGCTGTTGCAGGTGTCATGTAAGGTACATCCCAAATGGGGCATTGTACTCTATGATGGTTCTAATGAGTGATGAGTAGAGGGGCACAATAACCTCTTTTGTTCTAGATGTGAACCCTTTTGTGATTAGGTGGGCCACATAGAAGGATTTTCTAACCACCTTGGCAATATGATTATCAAAGGAGAGATTACTATCTACTTGGGTCCCCAGATCCCTTATTACATTTTCTGTATTTAGGGGACTACCATGTATGTGGTAGTTCACTGGTACTTTGTTTTTTCCAAAGGGGATGACTATGCACTTTTTGGCATTTAGCTTGAGGCCATGATTTTGGCACCAGGTATCCGTCTCAGTGAGACCCTTCCGGAGGATGTCTGTATCAACCGGAGAGTCAATTATGGCCCCCCAGTTTGCAGTCATCTATGAACTTGGTCAGCCATAGTCCTCCTGTGCTTGCCTATACCTCTGAGAAGTATATACCGAACAGAAGGGGTCCCAGGACTAAGCCCTTGGGGGACGCCACTTTTCACCAGTTTAGAGTCGGACCTAGAGTCTGCAACACTCACCATGTGGGTTCTATCCATGAGCCAATTGACAACCCATCTCATGATGTAGGGGTTTATGTTCAGGCTGGTGAGCTTGTCTATAATACCAGAGGTCTAGATAGGCTGTGTGGACCTCCTTTCCTTCATCTAAAGCCTTGGTAACTGTCTCAAAGAAGTCCACCAGGTTTAGAAAGCATGATCTGCCCTTAACAAAGCCAAACTGGGTAGGGTCCAATGTTTGGAGGTTCCCAATGTCTCTGTTAATAAGTTCCATGATGATGCACTCCATAGCCTTGCAGACCAGGCTAGTCAGGCTTATAGGGCGATAGCTCCCGGGGTCCATTGTGGCTCCACCTTTGTGGAGCGGGATAACTGTTGCTGTGTGCCACTCTATGGGTACATAGCCTGTAGAGAGGCTGAGTTTGAAAAGTGTGTTTAGGTGAGGGGTTAGTTCATTTTGGAGTTCGTGTAAGACACAGCCTGGGACACCGTCCAGTCCCATTGCAGCTGTGTTTTTCGCTTTGGATAGAGATGTTTTAACCTGTGTTTCAGTGATTGCTGGGGCTCTATATTCTTCTGGTATGGTTATGGGCCCTTTAGGGGATGAGAGGGGGGTGAAGTTTGCACTAAACCTGTCTGCCAGAATGTTGGCAATATCAGTCAGTTCAGTGTATTTTGTGCCATTCTGCACAAACTCAGAGCAGATCTGAGAGTTTCCACTTAGGTTCTTGACATAGCTAAGGAATGCTTTGTGGTTATCTTTGGAGTCCTTGGCAATTTTTCTTTCGAAGCTAGATTGGATGATTTTATGAGGGATCATAGTTTCTTGCTGATACTGATCAGGAATGTCTTTCCTTCTTGGGATTTTACTATTTTCTGTGCTAGTTTCCTCCTTCTATTGTATAGCTTGTTTATGGCAGGGGTCCACCAGACTGGTTTCCTTTTCTTGGAGGAGTGAGTCTTGGTTTTTCTTGGGATGGCATGATCCATGCATTCTTGCAGGTGCTCATACAGTGCCTTTGTAAGGGGTTCAGCAGCTTGTACAGCATTGTTCTTTAGTATGGGGGTTGTGAACCTTTCTACCTCAGTCTTAAGTAATGTGAAGTTTGCTTTTGAAAAGTTTTTCATGGTGGTTTCCTTGATTGGGGGTGGGGCAGAATGTAGATATCCAGAGTGATTAGTCTATGGTCTGATCTAACCAGCGAGGGGTTGACCTCCAGTGTAAAATGCCGGTCGCCCATGTTGGTGATAACCAGGTCTAATATGTTATCACCTCTGGTGGGGGTGTTGACCAGTTGATCCAGGGTGTTCAAGTTTATAAATTCTAGGAAGCGTTGGGCAAGGGAGTTAGTACTTGAATATTTTTCCCAGTCAATGTTTGGGTAATTGAAATCACCCAATATTAGGGCATTTGGTAGGACCTTTATATTTTCCAGTGTCTCCAGAAACACAGAATGGGGTCCTTGGTCATGGTGGGTGATCTGTAGCAAGCTACAATTTGAATTGCAGTTTTGCCCATTGTTAGTTGCACATGGAAGATCTCTGAGGCATTGTGCTGTGCCACTAACCTGGAGATGCGGGTATCCTTGATGAATATGGATACACCCCCACCTTTTGTGTTTTGGTCCAGGTTCTGTGGCCGAAAAGTATGGTATGAGTTATAGCCTGGTAGTGCTGAGGTGCTCTCTGGAGCCTTGAACCAGGTTTCTGTGACTGCACAGATATCGATGTTCTCCATACTGAGGAGTGCCTCGAGTGCATGCATTTTGAGGTTTAGACTTCTGGCGTTGAGTAGCATTACCCATAGTTTTTGGTTACTTGTGCTATTTATGGTGGTGGGTTTGTCGTTTCAGCCTTGCCTAAAAAAGGCACTATGGGGTGGCAAAAGCCTTGGCCAGTATTCAAAAGCCTAAGGGTGACAGGTGCAAGCCATCTCTTGCGAAGTAACGTGGCTTGTCGAGCATGTCATCCCAGGCGGACAGATACTGGATCCCCTTTGAATGACACTAGAAACTTAGCTAGTTGTTGAAATTGATCATTTTTTCTTTATACTGTGGCATCATTCTTGGTGAGGGCAGGATGCTACTCAGGGTCAGGATCATACCAGCTTGGGCTACATGATCAGAGAGCTTTTCCATGTCTCTTTTCATGTAGTCCAGGGAGGTACATTTCAGGTCATTCACACCAACATGGACAATGACAGAGTCGTATTTGTACTTGTTATGGAGTGACCTGAGTTCTTGTGTTATGTGGTGGATCCTGTCACCCAACAGGCAGCTAACTGTAACCTTCTCCTTGTCCAACCTAGTTAGTGGGACATCAGTGTGCCTGACTATAGAGTCGCCTATTACTAGTGTGTTGGGTATGTTATTTTGCCTTAAGGACTGTGATTGCATGGCACACTGATTATGTGAAGTATGTGTTTTATAGTTTGTGATGGGGTGTGGTGGCTGCTTGGATGTCTGCTTTGGAGGTCTCTGTTGCTTTTGCAGATTTTTATTTAGAGCCTCTGAGTATGTTTTCATGTATTTATGTATGTTATTTGCTGGTGTTGGTTTAGTATGTGAGACTGGTGGTGTGTTGCAAGTATTTTCCTTCTCCTCTTGACTGTCAGTTCCAGTCTTGGGTTGAGAGAGCTTTGCCTCCAGTTTGGCTGTATAATTGTATCTCTCGCATATATTAGTGGTTGGTGGTAGGATGAGAGGGTTGTCTGTGTACATAAGGCAGTTGTAACATTGCCTCAAAATGCCCAGATTCAGCAGTTGGACTGGAGAGTACACTTGAAACTGCCCTTTGGACATGCCTGAATACGTAAAGTGAGCTGTTTTACTGATTGGCTGGTAGGGACGAATAGAGAGCCTTGTCCTTCTGGACAGTATAGGGGGATCTAGTGCTAGGGTTAGTTAGTGCTTGCTATGAGTTTTGAGCAAGTGCTGGGCTGTGAAATTAATGGTTTGATTGCTTAAGTTGAAAGGTTGTCCAAGGCAACCAAGTTCCAAGGGAAAAATTGAAGAGTAGACTTTGTGGAGCTGGGAATAGTTTAACTCTAGCTAAATGGTGCTGCCCAGTGTGCAAAACCGAGCAAATGCAGTTTTTATAGCACGGAAATGAAAGAGATAGAAATTAGCACAAAATGGCCAATAAACTACTAACTTCTGGGCTGAAACCACTCCTCCAGAGACAGATAGGCTGCTCAAAGCTCCTCTCTCTCACAGGTGAACAGACAAACTTCCTTCTATCCAAGTAAGGTATGGGCAACACAGAAACTTGTAACACAGCCCTGAATTCAGTAATAACCTGAAAACTGGACTATACTAGTTCAGAAAGGCGGGAAACAAGTATATATTTTTTTCCAGAAAATAAAGCAGATACAATAAAAAAAAATACTTTAAATGCACAGAAATGGCTATCACACTTTAGTGTGTAGAACATTAGTAACATTAGACAAATGTTATATATAATCTACATAAAAAGCTACATAACTTTCAGTAAAGATGCAGCAAACATATAAAGTCCGATGGTGTTACAAGTTTTTGGTTACCCATCAAGTTTTCTGCATGGAAGAATTTATTTGAATTAAAAATTTTGACAAAGAAACAAGTGAAGGGTCAAGACTTTTTATTTTTACCTAATGCAGAAAGAGATTTGCCTAAATTTATTGTGTTACCAAAATATTTCCCAGTATGGATTCATTCCAGGACACCCCTCTGGAATTTTTTCAAGTGAAGTGACTCTTTCTTTGAAAATTATATCAGCAATTTATCCTGTTAGACAATCCCAGGGATTCAATAATCTCCGTTCAGGAATAGTGCTATTCCTGCATGGAGTGAACCATGTCGATTTAGTGTTAGCATAAACAACAGCGCACCTTGCATATTCATGAAGGTGCGCTACTGCTAAGGCTAAATGGACATGAAGAGTACTGAGTGCATGGGGCATGTTTAAGTAGTGCATGCACATATAACACGCCCCCTGCACTCAGAAAGTGCCATACGACACTTTCTAAAAGTATTTCCGTGTCCGTGGACACTGAAATGAAATATAAAATGAGTATTTCAGTGTCTGTGGACACTGAAATAACTAGGGGAGCAAGAAACAATGCAGAGGATGTGTGACAGGTTCTGTCACACACCCCCTGCATTGTAAAAGTGCCATATGGCCATAGCCATCAACTGTACAGGTTTCTGCAGAATGACCAGATGTCTGCCTCACATATGTCTCACCCTCCTAGAGCAAGAAAGCTGTACAAAGCCATAAATAGTGGGGGAAGAAAGGCATAAAAACAAGGAAACCTTCTAAGTATTGCACTGACAAAACCGGAATGCCAATAGAATAAAAGGTTTGCAGTAGCACGGACTTCCCAAAGGGTATGGACTGAAACACAAATGCCAGCCATCTGAATGTGCCATACAGCCATAGCCATCAACTGTAAAGGTTTCTGTAGAATGCCCAGATGCCTGCCTCACATACTTCTCACACTCCTAGAGCAAGAAAGCTGTACAAAACCATAAATAGTGGGGGGAGGCTTAAAAATAGGGACACTTTATAAATATTGCACTGCCAAACCTGGAAAGCTGATAGAATAAAAGGTTTATAGTAGCACGGACTTCCCAAAAGGTATGAAGACTGATACCCAAATGTCAGCTATCTGAAAGTGCCTAACAGTCATAGCCGTCAGTACGGGTTTCTGCAGAATGCCCAGATGCCTGCCTCACATAATTCTCACCCTCCTAGAGCAATAAAGTTGTACAAAGCCATAAATAATGGAGGACAAAGGTGTACAATTCCATAAATAGTGGGGGGAGAAAGGCATAAAAATAGGGACACCTTCTAAATATTTCACTGACAAACCCAGAAAGCCAAGAGAATAAAAGGTTTGCAGTAGCACTGACTGAAGGGTATGAAGACTGAAACACAAATGTCTGCCATCTGAAAGTGCCGTACGGCTATAGCCATCAACTTTACAGGTTTCTGCAGAATACCCAGATGCCTGCCTCACATACTTCTCACCCTCCTAGAGCAAGAAAGCTGTAGAAAGCCATAAATAATGGGGGGACAAAGGTATAAAAATTGGGACACTTTTTAAATATTGTACTGACAAACCAGAAAGCCGATAGAATAAAAGGGTTGCTATAGCACTGTTGTCCCGAAAGGTCTGAAACCCAAATGTCTGTCAGTATGTTCTGACTTAAACCCCGAGTGATTTGCCAATGATCTGCTAGAAAACCACAGTCACACTTCCTAAGGTTATAAGAGGAATAACTAAAATCTGTCCCTCTGTATCCCTTTGTAATTACCCGTACTGTGACTGACAAGGAGTACAGATACATGTAAAAAAAGTGGGTTTATGAATTGTCTTTTTTTTGCATTCTAAGGTATGTTTAAGCATAGCTGAGCAGGTGTGCACTTTATGGCCCTCTGCCTAGCATTGCTTAAACATACCATAAGAGATAAGTAAAAATATACAGCTAAAATTCTCACATCGGGATAGTGTAATGGTTAGAGTTATGGCTTTGCATGCAGACATTTACGATTCAAGTACCAAAACAGCCACTTTATTTTTACATGAGAAAGCAGTGTTAAAATTATTAATTTAATTTTAAATTACATAGTAATTGATATTTGTCAACCAGGGTAGAGAAGCTGGTCTAAAATGCAAGTGTGAGTGCATATAACATGTGAAATCATCCATGTATATACATGTCTCCCTTACAGTATAGTCACACCCCATGGAAATGTAAGGAAAGCACATAGATGGATGTCATATAAAGTAAATCATATACACTTACTAATATGTCAGTAATGATTAATTAAGACATTATCCTGATATTTTTCTAAAATGAAAAGTGAGCAATGGTTAGCAGTGTTCAGCTATGCATAGCCGATGTAAGCATTGCATAAATGTGAATGCTAAACAGCAGTCAGCTCAGCTAAATGGATTTGTGCACTAATAAGCAATGCTCAGCAATTACCCCTTTAAGCAATGTTCAATGTAGCTTAGCAGGTTTGTGCATTGCTAAGCTGTGCTCAGCATTTTTAAAATGGTCCAATGATACCTGCAATCAACTGCATTACTAGCTGAGTTAAGTACAAACTTGTAGTGTTAAAGATTGTACTGCATTTCATTTTTCTGTCTATTTAATTGTTTCATTGAATATTGTGTCTGTGTCTCTCTGTAGTTATCCATTTTTCTATTTAATTGTTTCATAGAATACTGTGGTCTCTCTCTGTCTCTGCAATTAGTGTGGGCTATTGTGTTTCACTTCACTGATATTCAGTATTAAACTCTTAGCCTAGAGTGTTTCTCTGTATTTATAAGTGAGTCACATATCTTTGAATTTATTACTGCTGAATACCTGAGTTGTTTGGCTTCTGCTGCTTACCTGCAATCAACTGCATTGCTAGATGTGTTAAGTACAAACTTGCAGTGTTAAAGATTGTACTGCATTTAATTTTTCTATCTATTTAATTGTTTCATTGAATATTGTGTCTGTGACTCTCTGTAGTTATTTATTTTTCTATTTAATTGTTTCATAGAATACTATGTCTCTCTCTGTCTCTGCAATTAGTGGGGGCTATTGTGTTTCAATTTATTGATATTCAGTATTAAACTCGTAGCCTAGAGGGTTTCTCTGTATTTATAAGTGAGCCACATATCTTTGAATTTATTACTGCTGAATACCAGAGTTGTTTGGCTTCTGATATATACCTATATTTCTGATGGAATACAGCCATGACCTGTTTAGTTTGATCTGTGCAGGAACATGTCTGGTGTTAGAGATGGAGAGCACTTTTGGGTGCAGCACTGGGGCATCCTGGAGTCCAGGGTCATGGTTGGACTCCTTGTAGAACAACATGAGGACAGACTGCTGCTGGGCCAGTACTCAGTACAAAGTGGAGGCCTGGGACCATGTGGCACATGACCTCACCAGTGCCACTGGAATCCCCGAAATGGTGAGCAGGTACGGCATCATTATGCCGATCTAAAGCATAGGAAGGGGGAGCTATTGGCCCAATGGATCCAAGATGTTCGGGACCAGCATGCTTCAGCAGTTTGTAAGTATCCAAGATATAGCTGTACTACATTCTAGACTGAGTATGTGATAGACATATATGAATAATGTTTGTTTCTCATCCCTACAGCTGCAGCAGAGAGAACTATGAACATCGAGTTCCATGCAGACAGACCGTCAAGGATGTGCCAACAGGCTGGTAAATACAGATCTATCTTGCAGTATATAGTGCCATAAAGTAGAAGGAGTACATTGTTTACGGCCATTAGGTAGATTGTGTAATGTGTCTAATGAATAAAACTCATTTGTCACACTAATACTTATCCACAAGATTTCCATTAATAAAAGTCTCACTTCACTGTAATAAAAATATACAACAAACTGTTGTGTTTACTCTGGCATGTTGTAGACATAGCTGGCCTTAGGCATAGGCCAACTAGGTGGCCACCTAGGGCGCTCCTCTAGTAGGGACACTTTTCCAGTATTTATTTGGTGTAGGCAGACCAGGATGGGGCCCAAGGTGGTGTAGTGGGTGGCACCCTGTAACCCTTTTAACTAGGGCACTAGGTGACCTAAGGCCACTCCTGGTTGTAGAAATAGAATGTGTACAGGTTCTTTACAGCAAATATGGTGTTGACAACATGAAATAATTGAGGCTGTTCTGAGAAACAGCTAGCATGCATTACAATCTTGTGTAACCTTTGCTTTACAGATTGTATTAATTCAAAGTAGTAATACACAGTACAATAACTATCTGCCATGCATGAATGCCAGGATTACAAGGTCAGACTGTCCAACCCAGAGAGTATTAGTCAGAAATCATGCAAGCAAGGAACAGAAGTTTCCCAGTAGTTCAGTGTGCTGCAAAAGAGCCTTGTTGTTCATTTTAGCACACCCAGACATGGATCAAATCCAGGGAGTGGTACTGAGATGTGTGCATAAATACACAATAGAAACCCTGAAGATGTCAGAAAGTGTTAACAGAGATTTTCCTCCACAGCTCTTACAGATAAAGAAATGTGTATAGTAGTTGTATGAAGGGTATACTAATATGCATGAATAATTGTAAAAACATTCAGAAAGTGTTAACAGAGATTTTCTACACAGCTCTTACAGGTAAAGTAATGTGTGTAGTAGCCAAATGAAGAGTATACTAATACACCTGAATAGTTGTAGAAACATTCAGGAAGTGTTAACAGAGATTTTCTCCACAGGTCTTACAGGTAAAGTAATGTGTGTAGTAGCTATATGAAGGGTATACTAATACAGTACAACTGTTCCACTGTCCTACCCCATATGCCTGCAAATGACAGCAGGATAGGTACATACATCATGCCCTCTCCCTGATACATGTCTCTGAAGAGTCACGCTGTCACGGCTAGTGATCACTCCTGCCAGCCACCTTGGACATAGATAGGAAATCAGGTGAACTATGCTAGTAGCAGACTCACATAACATCATTGCAGTGTACCCCTTCTTTGTCAAGTATGTAATCCTGGCATGTACAAGCCCTTCCAGTAAAGTAGCCACAGTGTACCCAGTCTGCCCCATACCATTACAGGCTGACAGTCTAACATGTATGTATGTGCCACAGAAGCTATGGGCCATAGGTAGATGTAAAGTGAGGGCAGACCTGTAGAGTATTGAGCAGTACTGTTGTAAAAATAGAAGCCGATACAGTTGTTAATGGACCTTTCATTCTCTCCCTCCACCCATCATCTGCATCAATAATTATTATTCATATACTACAGGTATGTTGTTCTCAAAACCTATTGTTGAGACGTGTTCTATTATTGTTCATATATTTCATTGGTTGCATATTAACATATCTTGTTCAAATACCATTACTGGTGGCCTGTTGCCATCAATGTAACTTGCATGCTGTTAAAATGCTTACTGTTGTTCCATTCATGCATGTGCTCTGTTTGCTATGCAGCTGTTTCAAATCTGTTGGTTTGGGTTAATGGGAACACCCATGCATGCTGTTATAACTAACTTTAAAATGTGTTGTTCATGACTAACCAAAATATCTTGGAAAACCACAACACAATAGCACGTTTGAGAAGGCAGATCTTGGTGGAGCCACCTGTCCCACCCCATCTGGCTGGGCACCGGGACCCAGCATGTCTGGAACCCAACCCGGAACATCCTCCTTCGCTGGTCCTGTATCACCTTTGGGTGGAGCTGCCTCAAGGGATGGGCCCATCCCCCTGGGTGTGGGCATGGAGAGGAGCCCATCACCCACCGACAGCAGTGTCATCCGCACAGAGTTGTGTGGGCAGCTGTGCCAGATGGAAGCCACCTGGTGCACCTTGAGGGTCAGGTTGCCACTCTTGTCCAGCCACCAGCACAACCACCTTCATGGCCATGAAGGTGCAATGGTGACTGCACATGGGCAGGGACCTCAGTCCCACTGTATCCATTTGGGGGCTCATAGGCCTCTGATTCCCAATGTTTTTATCTCCATGTGTCATATACCACCCCTGTCAGCTGTCTTGTGTGTCTTGTCTGTCTGCAAATGCTACCTATCCTACCCAACCTACCTCCCCAAACATACCTACAGCCCTTCCCCAACATCCCACTCTTACCCACAAAAAAATCATTGACCCATATATAGCTCTACATTTTGTTCCCATGTACAGTGAAATTAATCCATGTACCCACAAATTATCCTACAAATGTCTGTTGCCAACACTCCTCCCTGTGGGGTGTGAGGCTGTAAATTCCAAATTCTGCACAGTATTCGCAGCTGTTGCTGCAGAAGAAATGTAGACCTATGGTCCTTTCCTACACCAATCCTGCACATCCCTACCTTGTTTTCCGAATGTTTATACCCCCTGCTTGCCCCCATTTCACCACTTTCCTATCACCCTTTGTTTCTTTTCTTTAATTAAAATTAGCGCTGGTGTAAACAGTGCTAAGTGAAGCTAAGAGGGCCTAACCATCTGTTAGCATTGCTTAGCTCCATGCAAAACCATGCAAACCCACTTACAACTGCTTAAAAGTGCCTTAATCACTCTGTCTCCATCAGCCCTTGTTCTGCCCAGCAACAAAACAATCAGCATTGCCAAGTCTTGGACCCAGGATGCTGTGCACTACAATTACAGCAACATACCATGACGCCATCCAAGCTTTGCAAATCTGTAATGCTTTTAAAAACATATCACGCAGTCTGATCATTTAACATTAATTAAAAAAAAGGTAAACACTTCCAAGTCTTGAGCCCAGGACCCTATGCATTACAATCACAGCAGTGTACCTCTACACCATCTGAGCTGCAGTAATTTGTAATGTTTTTATAAACATATCATGCACTACAGTCATTTAACATAATGGAAAAATATATATCTGTAGTTCTCTTATATACATATATATGTATATAAGAGAACTACAGATATATATTTTTCCATTATGTTAAATGACTGTAGGTATATACAAAAACAAACAAAAAATATACATATATACATACATATATATATATATATATATATATATATATATATATATATATATATACATACACATACACACACACACACACACATATATATATATATATATATATATATATATATATATATATGTAGATATATTTATACATAGAAATATATATATAGATAACCAATCTCTTACTGCAAGACATCTGCAAAAAGCCTGACAAAGTGGGGGGATAAAGGGTGAACAATAGTGACAAGTTTGAAATATGGCTGTTATACGTGTAGAAGTCTGCTAGAGTACCATGGTTTGATTTAACATGTAATTCCTGATAGATTCCAGGTCTGAAACACAAATGAATGTCATTTCACACTGATGTCAATGTTCACATCATCCCAGTGACTTGTCAGAAACCCACAACTTTTATGGGGAACAGACCAAACCTATGAGCCACACATCTGGACAGTGTCTAGACATCTAGACAGTGGAGAGATATGACTGCAGTCATGTAACAGAAGAGAAAAACTTTGAGAGCTGCCACCCATTTCACACAGCACCTTCTGAACCACAGTAAGAGCAACATGACACTACCCCAAATCAGCTCTGGGGAATTACCCATGTATTTCCAAATATATCATGCACTACAGGGATAGAACTGTAGGGAAAAGCAGATTTTAGTGCGGAAATCTCCACCCACAACCATTTGTACCACGGTCACAGCAACATACCAGTACCCCAAATGAACTCTAGAGTAGAAAGACTGTGTGAACAAACATATCCTGATTGCCAGGCACACACTATATTGACATATACTGGCCCAACTCACAGTCTACCGGGAATTCTGAGGTGTTACAGGACATGTCTCAGTCTACCCCTACAAACATATACACCTGATAGACCATCAGCAACTGTAGCAGCATGCACAGTCAGATAGAAAAGGATCTATGACACTCACATCTGCTACTCTCCCTACTCAGCCCAACAAACATTTTCACACAACACTGCTACACAATCTTGGCAGTCTGTTAACAATGGCCAGACATACATAACTCTCAACGGTACAGATTTCCACAGAATGTCCAGGGTGTGAGGCCACTGCCACATATCACTTACAGGAGTCTGCTGAGTCACTGGGATGATATCAGGAGTGCAGTCACTGAATAATGATATACCATACATCTGAACCTCTCACTGCAAGACATCTGAACAAAGCATGTCATACTTGGGGAACAGGGGGCTGAAAAGAGGGACATATCTCACATAATAGTGTTACAAACTGAAACAGTCACCGGTGTTACAGGGTTTGTAGTAACATAACATCCCTGAAGGATATGATGTCTGAAATATTAATGGATGTCAACATTTACTGACTACAATCTTCACATTATCCCACTGATTTCTCAAAAATATATATTGTCTGAGGAACAGACCAAATATAACAGGCAAACCTCTGGGCAGTCTGTGGACATCTAGACAATTGAGAGGTATGTCAGAGACATATCACTATCAGACGTTAAGTCACACAGAAAATGCATGTCCAGACAAACCTTGTTAATCTAGCAATCCTTTATGTGTATAACAGCAATACTCCCTTACAATCTGTACCCAATTCTGAAGCTTTGTCCCCCATGTATTGGTATGTCTCTACATGTTTTGTCCTGAGAGGTATTTCCACCTACCATCTGTGAAACTGTATCCCCTACACCTCCATAATGTCCTCCACACAGGGAAGGAAAAGGGACAAGGCCCACATGAAGGACTTAATTATAGCACTATGCTGCTATGGAATTGGCTAATGGAAAGACAACACAGCTGCACTGGATCTAAGTAGCAAGTGGGAGACACCAATTGGTGCACAGGCCATCACCTGCTCATGAGTATTACCTACAAAAGGCAAGCTGCTGCCTATGTAGCACAGGTCTGAACCCATCTACACAAAGACAGATTGCTACTACACAAACCTGACCATTCCCGATATTTTAAGGAAACACTTCAGCACTATTACAGGTATGTCAATCACGTAAACTTGTAATGGAATGCAAAAGGGGGATGCAATACTGTCAAATAGGAAGTTGAACACTAGGTCGCAACAAGACCTACTGAACTCACATGCTGCTATCTGGCACCTATGGCCGTTCCTGCTTGCCATGTCTGCAGTGACATGGATCACATCTCTGGCCCCTGAGTCACCCCAGCAAAGGTAAGATCATGTATGACTACTACTGGAGTGTCTGTTGTCCAATACTGAGTGTGACACTGCTCAGACAGCTACCTGGGATGTTGTAAATATTCATATGTCACCTGTGAATGCTACTGTGATACATATGCTTGTCTTACAAATGTAAGAGACTTATATAGGGTATGTGCATAGTGCACACCAGGTGCAGACGTGTGTGTTGAACTGTATGTTATATACTGAGCCTGTACCTGACAACTGTCCAGAGTTTTTCAGACTGACCACATCTGCCTCATATTTGTAGTCAATGCCTCATACAGTTGTGTATTGTCTGGCACATCACTGACAACCCATTAAAGACTGAAGTCATAACATAATAGCATACATTTGATTGTCAGATGTCATATCCTGTGGAGTATACCTGTGAATGTGACACCGTCTTTGCTGGCAACTAAGTATGTTTCAGCTAGATTCATAAAGCTACACTATTTTCCGGCCTTTGCCCACCAGTGATGTGTGCCTTTGTGCAGATGTCTTGCTCTAACAGGAGCTAGGTGTCTTAGCATGAAACCCATGTCGATGCAAGCATATCTTGTCCTGTAGGATGCCAACATTTGTGCAGTCACTGACACCTGCTTTGTAGCTGTGGAGAGCACACTAACCTTGCCAGGTTATTCATCCCATCATATGTTTAGACCCCAAATGGAGGTCTGCAAAGGCACAGGAGGTGGAGTGTTGAACATTATCATACACATGCACGCCACCAGGCTGGCCAAACAGTATGATGCATGGGAGACATCCCGAGTGCAGTTAACAGTTGACAAAACACCTACTCAAATCATTGCAAGTTACAGGCCTCCAACTATGACTATGGACACCCACCACACCTATTGGGACTTGCTGGAATCTGTCAGGATTCAATTGTCTACCTTGCTCCTAGATGACTTCTAAATCTTGTCAGAGCAGGTAGAAGAAGCTTTCACAGCCAGCATCCCATCAGTTGGAACAAGCAGTAGTGTCCAGGCCCAAACCACAATACTATGTGGGCACCTTCATAGCTGTATGGACTCAGCAAAACCTGACAAGACAACATTATCTCCCTCAAGGTAGGGTAAACATCCATGGTGGACAGCAGCAATAAACAAATACTATAACAGGTGGAAATAATTGCTGGACAGGGCCAAGAAGGAATGGGTGCTTACTGGAAGCAATGTCACCTTGGCCTGCGCAAGCAAATAAGGTCACATGTGAATTACCCTAAGGTTATCTTTGAGTGCAAATTGGACACATCCACCAAGGCCAGTCACTAGACCTTCCATACATGCAATCCCAGAAGCAATACACAAATCTGCTCTGTAGTGGAGGTCAATAACACCACATACACATACGGCATAGATATAGGCAACTGGCTGCAGACAGGTGAAGTGTAAACATCACCCCCCCCCTGTCTCCCCTTCAGTACACATGTGCATGCACAGCACCTGTCGCCCTCCCCTCATCATCAGGAAGCAGGTCCGTAATGCCTTCTCAAAAGCAACACACAGAAGTCTCCATAGGCCTGATACTATCCCTGGCTGCATCCTACATGAATACAGCCATATGAGCTCTCAGATCCATTATGCACTGTAGTGAACCAAAGCCTGAGCACTGGTGTCACCCCATTTGCACATAGGACAGTCACTGTCATCCCTATACTCATAGGCGGAGCAATCCACCGACCCAGCCAATCATATGCACATCAGCCTAACTGGCCGCAAGGTCATGGAAGGCAATATCAAGGACATTATGAACAGGGACATCAACAACCTCAGAATGCCTAAGCCCATACAGTGTGGTATTGTCAAAGGGAGATCAGGCCTGTTAAACCTGGTTGACTTCTCTGAAGTGGTCAAGAAACACAAGGACAAGGTGAAGATGGTGAACAATGCCTACCTTCACCGAGCCCAGTTCTCCCACAATAATCCCTAGGTGGCCAGGATACATACGCCTACACAGCTAGGCATCAACCTGTATGTTACCAGATGAGTAGTTAACTGGCTCAATGATAGTACCCACTCGGTCAAAGTAGTGGAACCCACCTCTAGTAGTAGAATCTTCTAAATCTTCTAAATCTTCTATCATTGCTGGAGCCTTCCTGTGTCCTGACAGAGTGCTCTTCAAACTATCTGGAGATATACAGAGCTAAGTATATTTTTCTGGCACTTCAGAGTTGTGTACTGTTAATTGTCGTTTGACTCATTTTATATCATTGCTGGCTGACTTCAGAGTTGTGCACTATTTTTGCTTCACTGTATAGTTTTTCAGATCTCTGGTGAAGGTGTTGTTTTCCCCTACCCACCGTCCCTATTCCTGTCTTGTTAAATTTGGAGGGTTTTGCAGTTGCCCGTCCCCACTGAAGATTTGATCTGGGACACTTCCCCCAGTCCCATCTCTTTACCTCATTCTACCTAATAGACTCCTTCTGCACTTTTTTTTAGTCATTTTTAATTTAATTGCATTTTTTAAACTGTTTGGCCTAACATTGCTACATACTCAAGTGTGCTCACTTGCACTGCATTTGAATTGTTTATACTGCTGTTTTTGTTGCCTTTCTGTATATATATATAAAAAAATCTAAGCCTGTTTCCTACCTTTCCTGTAACTAGTGTAGTCCAGATTCAGATTTGCTGTATCCAGGACTGTATGTAAGCTTCTGAGCACTCCCACCAAGCTTTCTGTGTTGGAGGGAAGCCTTCTAGCTTAAAAGTGGGAGTGGTAAGCACTAGGTAACCTATCTACCACATAAGGAGTGGTTCTGGCCCAGAAATTGTAGTTATTGGTTGTTTGGGTAGTTTTTCCATCTCTCACAATTTTCTGATTTAAAAGCCCACATTTGCACTTGTTTCCCCCCTTTCCTGTGCCTAGTTTAGTCCAGATACAGATTCTTAGTTTTAGCACTTGAATTTGCTTATTCGTGATCAGTACTTGTTCAGAACTTGTTGTAAGCACTAAATAACCTATTAATTACTACAGCACTCAACCTTCCTCATTACCTAGAGGAAAACAGTTTTGGTACTTACTTTCCTCACTTGCTTACAGAAAAACAGCTTTTGTACTCACTTTCCTCACTTATCTAGAGGAAAATAGTTTTTTATTCAGGCATGTCCAAGGATCAGCTTCCAGTGTTCTCTCCTGTTTATCTGAGGAATCTGGGCATCTTGGGGCAATGTAGAAATTGCCTCATGTACACAGAGAACCCTCTACTCCTACCACCCAACACTACAACCTGTGAGAGATGCACTTATCTATCCAAACTGGAGGTAAAGCTCTCTCCAACCAAGACTGAACTTGACAGTCAAGAGGAGAAGGTAAACACTTGCACCACACCACACTCATCACAGTCTCACTAAATCTACACCACCAAAATACACACATAGAAACACAAAAACATTCACTGAGGCTCTCAGTAATAATCTGCTCAAGCAACAGAGACCTCCAAACAGAAATGCAAGCAACCTCCACCTCCCAACACAACCCAAATGACACATAGCCTGCAGACTCAGTGTGCCACTCAACCACAGCCAATAAGGCAAAACAACGTACCCAACACACTAGTCATAGGTGACTCTATAGTCAGGCACACTGATGTCCCACTCACCAGGCTAAACAAGGAGAAGGTTACTGTCAGCTGCCTGTCATGTGCCAGGATCCACCACATAACCTACACACTCAGGTCACTCCACAACAAGTACAAATATGACACTGTCATTGTCCATGTTGGTGTGAACGACCTGAGATATACCTCCCTGGACTACATGAAAAGAAACAAGGAAGAGCTCTCCAATCTTGTAGCCCAGGCAGGTATGACCCTAGCTCTTAGTAGCATTCTGCCATCACACAGAATGATGCCGCAGTACAAGGACAAAATGATTGGCTTCAACAATTGGCTAGGCTTCTGATGTCATTCCAAAGAGATCCAATATCTGTCTGCCTGGGATGACATGGTCGACAGACTACGATGCTTTGCCAGAGATGGCCTGCACCTGTCAACCCTGGGATTCCGGATACTGGCTAAGGTTCTTGTCGCCCCTATAGTGCCTTTTTTAGGCAAGGTTCAAATGACAAATTCACCATCGTAACAGGAACAGGCAACTAAAAACTGAGGGTGATGCTGCTCAACGCTAGAAGTCTAAATCTCAAAATGCACTCACTCGAGGCACTCCTTAAAATGGAGAATATCGGTATCTGTGCAGTGACTGAGACCTGTTTCAAGGCTGCAGAGAGCACCGCTGCACTACCAGGCTATAACCCATACCACACTTTTCGGCCACGTAACCTGGAATAGAACACCAAAGGCAGAGGTGTATCCATTTACATTAAGGATATCCACACCTCCAGGCTAGTTTCTCAGCATAATGCAGCTGAGGTTATCCAAGTGCAACTAACTCTGGGCAAAACTGCAATCCAAATTGTAGCTTGCTACAGATCCCCCACCATGCTTCAGGATTCCCACTCCTCTTTTCTTGATGTACTGGAAAATATTAGGGTTCAACCAACCACCCTAATAATGGGTGATTTCAACTACCCCACCATTAACTGGGAAAACTACTCATGTACCAACTCCTTCTCTCAACGCTTTCTGGAATTCATAAACTCCAATGCCCAGGATCAACTTATCCACACCCCCCACCAGGGGCAACAATATCCTAGATCTAGTCATTACCAATATGAGTGACTGGTGTTCCACACCTGAAGTCAATGCCTCATTGGTCTGATCTGACCATAATTTAATTACCCTAGATATCCACATCCTGCCCCCACCCCCCATTAAGGAAACCATGGTAAAAAATTTCTCCAAAGCCAACTTCATGCTTCTTAAGACAGAAGTGGTGAACTTCATGACACCCATGCAGATGGACAATACAGTTACGACTACTAAATCCTGCACAATTGCACTTTATAAGCACTTACATGAGTGCATGGATCGTGCTATCCCAAACAGAACCAAGACTCTATCCTCCAAAAAAAGGAAGCCAATCTGGTGGTCCCCTGTCATAAACAAACTGTACAACATAAGGAAGAAACTGTTGCAAAAGAGAGTAAAATCGCATGAGTGGAGGAGCTCCCTGGTCAGCATCAGTAAGAAGCTGCGATCCCTGATAAAATCCTCCAAAGCTAGTTACAAAAAAAAAAATCGCCACTGATTCTAAAGACAACCATAAAGCATTCTATAGCTATGTCAAGAATCTCAATGGCAACACTCAGATCTGCTCTGAGTTACAGCACAATGGCACTAAATATACAGACCCAACTGATATTTCCAACATCCTGGCAGATAGGTTCAGTGCTAACTTTACCCCCCGTCTCATCCCCTAATGAGCCCATCTTTATACCGCAAGAATGCAAAGTTCCTGTAATCACGGCTGCACAGGTAAAAAACACACTCTCCAAAGCCAAGAACACAGCATCCATGGGACCAGACAACATCCCAGGCTGCATTCTACATGAACTAGAGAATGAACTGGCACCCCACCTAAGTACCATGTTCAATCATAGCCTCAGCTCAGGCTTTGTGCCTGCTGAATGGTTATCCCACTCCACAAGGGGGGAGCCACCACGGACCCCGGGAACTACGGCCCCATTAGCCTGACGAGCCTGGTCTGCAAGGCCATGTAACGTATCATCATGGAACTTATAAACAAAGACATTAGTAATCTCCAAACTCTGGACCCCATCCAGTTTGGGTTTTTAAAAGGCAGATCATGTCTGCTAAACCTGATAGACTTCTTTGAAGCAGTCACCAAAGCCATATACGAGGGTAAGATGGTTCACACAGCCTATCTAGATCTTGCCAAGGCTTTCAACACCATCCCTCAGTCTGGAATTATAGATAAATTTACTAAACTAGGTATAAATCCCTATGTCACAAGATGGGTTGCCAACTGGCTCACTGACAGAACCAACACTGTGAAAATAACAGACTACAAATCTGACTTCAGACCAGTGATCAGTCCTGGATCCTCTCCTGTTTGGTATCTACTTCACTGAAGTACAGGCTAACACAGAAGGTCTTTGGCTAATGAAGTTTGCAGATGACTGCAAACTAGGAGCCATAATCAAAATTCCTAACGATGTGGACATCCTACAAAAGGGCCTTCTTGAGACAGATGTCTGGTGTCAAAGCCATGGCCTCAAGCTCAATGCCAAAAGTGCATTGTCATCCCCTTTGGTAAAAACTCTATACCCATGAACTACAACATAGGTGATAGTAAACTTAACACCGAAAGTGTGATAAGAGACCTTGGGACACAGACGGACAGTAGTCTCTTCTTTGATAATCACATCGCCACAGTAGTCAGGAAATCCTTTTACGTGGCACACCTCATCACAAAAGGTTTCTCATGCAGAAAAAAAGAGGTAATTGTTCCCTTTTACTCATCACTCATTAGACCCATTATAGAGTACAACGCCCCTTTTGTTATGTACCTCACAAGACATCTACAACAACTGGAAAGGCCACAGAAATACCTCACAAAGAGGATTACCTGCCTCAAACAGATGCCCTACATAGACTGTCTCAAAAAACTCCAGCTTTACTCTGTTGCATATCGCCTACTCAGAGGTGATCTCTGCCTAACATACAAAGCTATGTCAAACCCAGAGCCGTTGGACATGCTCCACTTAAAGAAATCTCAATCCCTCCAAGCTACATGCTCTAGGGACCTAAACCTTGTCACCACAATAAACAGAACATGCTGGAGGGATAGATTCCTGTCCCAGGGACTTCCCATACTCTGGAATAAACTACCTATCTATATAAAACAAAGCTCCTCATTAGCACTCTTCAAGAAAAATCTTGATTGGATGGGAAATAGGAAATTCACCCCGGGGATCACTTCTGTGGCTCTGCTCGACAGTGGCACAGGAAAATAATTTTCTTGAGCAGCAAAAGCCAGGGTACCTTTTTGGCTGGGCTTGTATAGGCCCCAGGGCTTATAGCATAGTTGGACATGCTCCACTTAAAGAAATCCCAATCCCTCCAAGCTACATGCTTTAGGGACCTAAACCTTGTCACCACAATAGTACCTAAGAACCTATGAACCTATGAAGTGGTGTACCCCAAGGATCAGTCCACGGGCCTCTACTGTTTGAGATATACATATCTGAGGTACAGGACAAAAGCAGTGGTCTGTGGCTGACCAGGTTTGCAGATGCTTGCAGGCTGGCCACTGTCTTACATTCCCCTACTGATGTGAGCATCCCCCAAGAGGCGCTCATCCAATTAATGAGTGGTGCAAGAAGCATTGCCACAAAATGAATGCCAGGAGATGCATCATTCTCCCTGCTGTGGCAGATGTCATCCACACTAGTTATGACAGTAATAATATACTGAGTGACAGTAATAATATACTGAGCATGCAATCAGGTGTGAGGTGACTTGTGCACCAAGGTTGGTAGCAACCTGACAGTTTCCCACCATGTGGGCACCATTGTACAGAAGGCTGTCTACATGGCCCACCTCACAAATATGGGTACGTCTTCCAGGAACCAGGAGGCCACAACATCCCTGTACTCCTCCCTTATCAGACACATTACCAAGTACAATGGCTCCTTTGGCATGTACCTTGCCAAGCAAATGCAGCAGTTGCAGAGACCACAGAGTTTCTTGACCAGGCATATCCAGGGTCTCCAACACCTATCCTATACAGGTAGGCTGAATGCCCTGTCCCTGTACTCAGTCTCATACAGACTGATCATAGGTGACCTGTATCTGGCATATAAGGCCATGTCCAAAACAGCCTTGATGGAGTTTCTGCATATCTGTAAGACAAGCTGCATACACACATCATGCACAAAAGGCTCTCACCTGGTCTGTGACATGGATAGTACTTGTTGCTGAGAGAGTGTAGTGTCCCACACAATACACTGTAAAATACACTCCTTCCCCATGTCTAGCAGAGTACGTGTATAGCCCTTTTGAAGAAGAATCTGGACAACTGCTTAGGAAATGGATGAGACACCCCCTGGGATCCCACGTGTGTCCCAGCTGAACATGGAAAACAGGTGCTGGCTTGGAAGGGGCATGGGTGAAAGTCTGGGAAAGGCTTATGAGGGCATCAGGGCCAATGGCCTGGTATCATCTTATGGGGCTATGCACCTAGTACTTTATATGTTTCCTGTATGTATTGCAGACTGTCCTGCAATGTTGTCTGAAATGAATCCCTGTGAGTCTGAACTGTAGAGGTACTGCAGTGATAGTGTATAATCTTGTCCTTTCATCAGCTATCATCACATATCATTACACCTTGTCATTGTGTGTGGTCTGTATAGCAGTAAATCAGCTCTTACAGTATGTGCATATGTACTTGGTGACACTGTATAGCTCACTCCAATAGCCTTGGTCTTGGCCACCATAACCATTCTGCTACTGGGCCCATCACACAGTAGGATTTGTCACCCTTTGTTGTGGGACTGACAGTAGCAGTGAAAAAGATGGAATGCAGCAGGCAGAACTACCGTAAGGTCTGCCCTGAAGGGTCCATAGGCGTCACAGCTGTGCCAGACTGTACAAGGAGTGTGTGTGTGAGTGTGTGTGTGTGTGTGTGTGTGTGTGTGTGTGTGTGTGTGTGTGTGTGTGTGTGTGTGTGTGTGTGTGTGTGTGTGTGTGTGTGTGAGCAAACATAATACTGCAGGGTACTAATTTACATATAAGCTAAAGCGAACAAACCTCTGAGCAGACCAGGGAACCAACTAAAGAAAATCAATAATTGTAAAGCAAAATAAAAGTGGTTCCACACAGCAGAAAGTTAATATAAAAGAATTTTAATACAAAACATGAGCGCTTTCGCGAATAACATTCACTTCTTCAGACTGCTTAAAGATACAACATAGCACACTTCCTTATAATTACCTGCCCAACCAGTCATGCTGCAGATGAAGCCTAATTACTTTAACATTTAAAATGCCAAATAGTATTGAATAGCTCACTACAAACATATAAAAAATAAAAAATTGTATGAGATAAAATCCTGTGTTAAAACTGAGAGAGATATACTCAATGAACTTTCCAATTAACACATAGCATGGTAAGCTATACTACTATACTACAAACTCATTGAAAAGATACATATAATTTAAAAACACAATTACGTATGAGAGCAATGTGATGGTAAAATTTATAAATGCAATTAATAAACATTACTACTACCATACAAATCAGTTAACCTATAGAACATATCTCACTCAGGAAAATACAGAAATACAATAACAAGGCCTACTAGAAACATTAAAACAGTATAACCCTAATAATGCATAAAGTTGTTGTTATGTATAGGAAATATCAATGCTTTAGGGCTCTCGCCTTCAAAAATGGTTTGAGGGAGACCCTATTATTGAGACCTGGAGGTTTATCTGCCTGGAAATGTATGATCCACTTTTGCTCATGGGATTCAGTTCTATTACTTAAGTCACCTCTTCTTATAGTATCATGCATAATCTCCAGAACAAGGAACTTGAATTTATGATCTATACCTGCTTTAGCTAGCTGTAAAGCTAGGGCATTAGTTTCTTTAACGTTCCTAATATCCCTAGTGTGTTCCAGATTTCTGTCTTTTAACGCCCTATTTGTTTTACCTACATAGAATGAGAAGCACATAGTACAATAGCAGAAATATACCACATTACTAGTCTGGCAATCAGCATAGAATCTATCTATTTTAAAGCCAAGGTGGGGATGCTTAAAATACCCACCATTATGTATGTGTGTACAAGCTGTACATCTCCTACACATGTACGTCCCCATTCTATCGGACAGGATGTGTAGTGTTGTATGTTGTGTTTGTAGCATAATTGCCTCTTGAGGGACTTATTATTCCTAAATGCAAAATGAGGCTCAGAAGCTATAACGCATTCTAACTCATTAGCGGTTGAGAGAATATCCCAGTTACTCCTAATAACATTACAAACCATATGTATATCACTAGCAAAAGTCAGTGGCATCCTAATCTTATTATCATTAATACAGCCTTGGGTCCCTATAGAATTAGCATTGACATTCATATCAGTAGTAACATTAATACTAGAACCATTAAACAAATAGGGTCTGCACCTCCCTTGCCTTTCGCTCCAAGCCTGGGCTATCTGTATATCTATAACTTCAGCTTTGTAGCCTCTCTCAATAAACTTTTGTTTAAGAGTCTGCAGCACCATCATTAGTTGAGCATCATCACTACAAAGTCACATCATATGAAAAATCTGACATCTGAGTACATTAGACTTAGTATGCTTCGGATGCATACTAGTATCATGCAAAATATTGTTCTTCCTCACTTTCTTCCTGTACATAGTTGTGGAAACATTGTGAGCCATATCTTTAGTTACTTTAACGTCCAAAAATTCCAGCTCAACTGCTGAATATTTGGAAGTAAACCTAAGGAACCCATTCAACTCATTCAAAAAACAAATGAAATCAAGCAATTGTTGTTCTGTACCTTGCCACAACAAAAAATGTCATCCACAAACCTTTTGTACCATTTAATAAAAGTACAGTAGGCATTGTTAGATAGGACATATTTAGCTTTCCAGTTAGCCAAGGAAAGGTTGGCATAGCTATTGGCACAAGCTGTCCCCATAGCCACGCCAACCCCCTGGATGTAATAGTCATCACCAAAGATAAACAAATTATTCTCAAGTATAATCTCGAGTAGTGAACAGATCAGAGTCATTTTATAATTTGGGACGTTATTACTGAATGCCCCAGTCATTGGGAATAACTGTAAACAGTGACTCTACATCTAGAGTTACAAAGCGGCAGGGACCTGAAAAATCTCAGCATAATTATTCAGCTCACTAAGAAAACACTTGGTATCTTTCAGAATAGTACAACACTTATCCAACCCATCATGTAAATTCCTTTCCACAAAAATGGATAGGGGTTCAGTAACCCAGTCTCTACTCAAAACAATAGGACACATTGGTGGAGTTGCGATGTTCTTGTGTATTTTTGGAAGCCCATACAACATAGGGACCACAGGAAAATCTACTTTAAAGTACTCAAGCAACTGTTTGGAGATCATCCCAGTAATCAATAGATCAAACACTAGAAACTGGACCCTCTCAATACAACATTTCAAAACTTGCCCAGAAACATTAGTATGTTGTTGTGTCTTTCGGCTTTTCCCGGTTAGGGGTCGCCACAGCAGAACTCCGGTCCACTAATGATTGACAGTATATTTTTACGTGCCGAGTTGCCAGCTCTGACACACAACCTTCAACAAAGGTACACCCATTCATGCATGTCTCCACACAGAAGGCGCTCTAGCTGAGAATCGAACAGGACAATGTCATACTGTGAGGCGACAACGCTACCACAGCACCACCACCGCGGTCCCAGAAACATTAGTATATGTAGCTGAATTACTTAAATGTTTCAACATGGACTGTATATAGTCTTCCTTATCCATCACAACTATACCACCCTCTTTGTCCGCAGGACGAATCTATTAATACATTTGAGCTCTAACAGGGCTTGAGTCTCTGAAGAGGACAAATTGACATAGCCATTAGTAGATCTTTCAGAGAATTTCTCTCTCAATTGTTTGTCACAAATATTAACAAACAAATCAATAGTTGGATTACTGGGTGGTATAAATGTACTAGGTTTCTTGAAAGTACATTCAGTAACATTAGAATCCATAAACATTGTTTTTAATGTGAGGGTTTTACCAAACAAATGTAGATCTTTCAGCACCTCAGTTAAATCGGCTCATTGGGCTGGAACAAAGGACAAGCCTTTGTTTAAAACACACAATTGCATTTGTGTCAATACAATGGAGGAAATATTAAATACTAAGCCAGTTTGTACCTTTTCTCCACCCTTGGTACTTCCTCGTGGCTGTGTAAACGTCGTACCCTCATGTTCTGTAGTCGATTCCTGGATCTGCCTTGTATAGGAAGGAGGTCCTTCAGTAAAAAAGGGCCCTGTAGAGGCACCGTTGCTTCAGAGCCCTGCTTACTGGTACTCGGTTTAGTGTATGAAGTCTTATTCAACTTCGGTTTAACAATATCTCCATCAGTAGTATGACCGCTACTCACAATATCAGAGTTACATTCAGAAGCAGTCATCACAGTGAGTCTACTACTATGTTGATCCAATGGGGAATGTTCATCTATCTCTTTACTGTTAACAACATTAGTGCAAGCTGTTAGTCCCGGTTGTACGATGGTTCTAGCTGAATGTCTCTGATGATCAAAACTCCACCCCCTTTCATTTGTGTGTGTTATATTCAAATTTCTGCTATCCCTATTCCAGGCAAAAACATTACCATCAGAGAAATCTTTCATATACATATCTATATATATATATATATATATATATATATATATATATATATATATATATATGTTTGCAGTGAGCTATTCAATACTATTTGGCATTTTATATGTTAAAGTAATTAGGCTTCATCTGTAGCATGATTGGTTGGGCAGGTAATTATAAGGAAGTGTGCTAAGCTGTATTTTTAAACAGTCTGAAGAAGTGAATGTTATCCGCGAAAGCGCTCACGTTTTGTATTAATGTTGTTTTATATTAATTTATGTATGTTGTGTCCCCCTTGCAGATGAACATAGGGGTTGGTGTCCTTCCCCCTCACAACCTGATGTCAGTGTCTTAGCAGACTCCCATGATGATGGTGGTCATAGTGAGGCACAGGTGGGGTTGTTGGTGCCTGGATCTGTGCCATTGTTTGGTATCCACTTTCACCCACCATGTCCCTGCACACAGTCAGTATGCCCACACATGCCCAGTCCCTAGTAGCCATGGATAATGGACAGGCTAAGGGTGGCAGCATGGAACAGGCTAGTGTGTTGAGTTTAACGAGTGTGAGTGTAGACACCAAGCATAGACAGAGGGCAGGTGAGGTCATAGACAGGCAGATGGACAGGGGTGCTCGACAGAGGACTGCTGCCCATCAAGCCTCTGTCACAAGTGCCATGGTAGGTGTCACCAGACGCATGTTACAGTCTGTCATGGAAGCACAGGTGAGTACTAACTGCAACACCAGACATATGCTCAGGGTCATGAATGCAGTGCTCCCTGCCATGTGTTACTACCTCCATTGCATTTGTGATGCCATACATCATCCTGCCAATCATGTGGATAGACAGTGGAGTGAGACATTGTCACTGCTTGACTGTGCAATGTCTGTGCTTGAGCATGTTGTGGGAGTAGGCCATCGAAGAGGTGAACATAGGTCAGCAAAATGATCAGCTGTGAGCCAACGTGGCCATGCACATTCACAAGCCCATAGTGGCAGTACCAACAGCACTACTGAAGGGAGGGTGCTGTCCACACCACACTGGATCAGGCCATAGGCATGTTGTCCTTCCCAGTCCCATCATGGACATGGGTCCAGCAGACAGCTGTCACCATCTGGGAGTAGTACTGCATCTGTCTTTAAGCCTGGCCATGCCAGTGATACTCCTGGCAGAATCAGTTACTGCATTCCTGCCGGGAGATGGTGAACCATACATCCTGCCATGTATGGTCCACAGCTGTCCAACATAGCCATGTCAGGCATCCATATCACTTGATGGGGTGCAGACAAAGACTCACACATCCCTATCACAGGCTAGTCACCAGCAGATATGCACAGCTCCTTTGCATGGCCCAATTGAACATCACACACACACACACACACACACACACACACACACACACACACACACACACACACACACACACACACACACACATACACACACACAATGTCAGCCAGATGGCCCAGCTTAGGCCTCTGGCAAACCAACACCACATACTGTGTATGTGATGATACTTCTGCCACAACCCTGTTATTCATATCATCGATGCACGGACATGCTTATATGGGTCTGATGCAAAGGGTGACTATGGTACAGTGTAGCAATGTCGTGCTGTGTAATGTGCTGTCTGCTGGCAGTGGTTATGGGTACACATCAAGGTGTATGCACCTTGTTAGCCATGATGCATGATTGCTGTTAGTACTGCCATCTGACTGTAGTGTCACATAATGTATTCAGGTTGCGTTCCTGGTGTCTATTTGTCTGACGGCTGTGGGCCTGCTGACAGTAGTTATGATGAGTAAGATAGAGTGGAAACAAAGTGACCTTTTCATAGCCAAGGTACAGATGTACATGTACATGCTTACCAGGTGTGTTTACATGCAACACTATGCGAGGGGCAATTGTGGCAGACAGTGTGACCTTGCATACATACCCTTGACACAGCCACCTAGCCTGCATACATATCACCTGGGTGTTCTGTAGGACTGCAGGCTCACACATAAAGAGGAGGTAACTTGCGTAATGGCACTAGGTCCCCTCACCAGTTTAGCCATTACTTCCACTGCAACTGATTCACCTATCAGCACCTGTTGCCCCTGCCATTTCTGTCACATCCACTCGACTGTCATGCAGTTGATGAGGATTTGGCTGGTACTGTGTATGACAGGTTTGGAGTATGTATTCCTGACACAGGTAAATCTGTGTTAGTCTAACCTGACAATCACCAGCATGTGTGTCTGCTATCTCATATGCATGCCTGGCCTCCCGTGCTGGTAGTGCACACAGAATCATAGTCCTGTACATGGGGCAGCTGATGAAAGGCTGAGCACAGCCCCTACCTGCACAGTCTTACGAACAATAGCACTAGATACATAACACAGATAGCACAGCGGTACTGTAGTATGGCAGTGTCTGCCACTACTATTGAAGTGGGTGACAATTGCAAGGGATGTTAGGATTGGCAATGGTGGGTTCAGAGGCCCTTAACATGTTAGAGCCATCACATACACACACACACACACACACACACACACACACACACACACACACACACACACACACACACACACACACACACACACACACACACACACACACACACACACACACACACACACACACACACACACACACACACACACACACACACACACACACACACACACACACACACACACACCGCTGCATGGGGACATGCATTGAGACACACACATGCACATGGACATGACACTTATCAGAGTAGATGACCTACCCATCTATTAATATACAATACACAATGATACAGACATTGCACCACTGTGCCTTGGTGTTAGAAGCTGTGCAACTGTGCTTGTATGGTGAATGACATCTGTATGGGCCAAAACTAGGTTGGCAATGGGGGAGTTCACAGGGTGGAAGAGGCATACAAAATGGTATAGCCATCACATACACACACACAGAAGACAGCCATAGGGGCTGTGCATATAGAAACACATACACAGTTGCCAATAGACATATTAGTAACACTACATATCCACTTGTATGTACTATAGTGCTGTGTACAAATGACATGCTCCACATACATTATATGCTTGGGACATAACACAAAACTGCTTACAACAGGTAATTTTGTGAATGCCTTCATGGATGGTGGGATAACCCACCAGACATAGCGATTGGTCTCGTCTGCTGCTCCTACATACCTGCACAAGTGATAGTGTGACAGACTTTGTATCAGAATGATGTGTCAGTCAGGTACGATGTCTGATGCTGGCATATGTGTCAGTATGGTAACTGTGACATCTCTGGCAATGATGTCACAGGAATGCTCATTGTCAGTGGACATGGACCACATATAGGTTGCAAACATGTGGATGTCCCATGTACATCTGTACAGATGATTGGTATGGGCTGTATAGTATTACATGGGGCATGTGAGCCAGATAACATTAACATGGGGCATGTGAGCCAGATACCATTAACAGGGTCTTTAAAGTAATGTCATGGGTAGGGGGTCAACAGGCCTTAAAATGGTATAACCTATACACACAACAGCCACAGGGGATAAGCTTCACACTACTATAGTTGTCAGTATTGAGATTAGAACCCCTACTTATCTAACTATTTCACTATAGTAATACACAGTTATTGTATGCATCACAGAGCTTAAGGAGCTGACAAGTGTAAACAAGTACATCTAAGGTGAATGACATCAGCAGGCCTTGTAAAGTAAGGCACTGGGACATGTACTTGGTGGTACAAGCCTCAGGATGGTCTAACCCACACCCTCAGAGGATATGAATCTCACCCAAATACACACACACACAGTATCACCATTGCCAGTATTGAGATTAGAACCCCTTCCTATCTAGTTATGTATACTACAGTCTTACACAGTTATCACATGCACCATGGAGCTTACATGATTTAACAGTGTTGCAAGATATGTCTAAGGTGATTACATCAATAGCTCTTGTAAAGTATGGCAATGGGAAATGTACTGGGTTGGAAGGGCATCAAACTACATTACCCTACAAACATACACACTTCCAAACACCTTCACCCACACACACACACACACACACACACACACACACACACACACACACACACACACACACATACACACATTTGTCTGATCTGAGAATAGAACCCCTGCCTACATAGTAATTTGTACTATAGTGTTATGCAGTTATCGGACATGCTACAGAGCTTGTAGGGTTAACAAGTGCCCAAAGGTGATTCTAAGGTGAATGACATCAGCAGGACTGCTAAAGTAGAGCACTGGGTGGGAAAGTCCTCAAAATAACTAATCCAACAAACATACACCTCTTGCATATATACTTATACACACACACACACACACACACACACACACACACACACACACACACACACACACACACACACACACACACATTTGTCAGACCTGAGAGTAGAACCCTTGCCTACTTAGCTATTTATACTATAGTGTTATGTAGTTATTGCATGTGCTATAGAATTTATAGGGCTAACAACTGCCCAAAGGTGCTTCTAAGGGGAATGACATCAGCAGGACTGCTAATGTCAGGCATTGGGATGTGTTGTGGGTGGGAAAGTCCTCAAAATACGTCATCCTATAAAAATACACACTTACACTTATACACACACATTTGACAGAACTGGGAATGGAACCCCTGCCTATCTAGTTATTTGTACTATACTGTTACATAGTTATTGCACATGCCACTGAACTTATAGGGTTGGGGCTGTGCAAAGGTACTTCTAAAGGGAATGATATCAGCAGGACTGCTAAAGTAGGACACTGGGAAGTGTTGTGGGTGAGAAAGTCCTCAAAATATGTCATTCTATAAACATACACACTTGTACACATGCACATTTGCCAGAGCTAGGAATGCAACCCCTGCCTATTTAGTTATTTGTACTATACTGTTACATAGTTATTGCACACAACATTGAGCTTATAGGGCTGGGGCTGTGAAAATGTACTTCTAAGGGGAATGACATCAGCAGGACTGCTAAAGTGGGGCACTGGGAAGTGTACTGTGTGGGAATGGCCTAAACTGTTTCACCTACAAACACTCACACACACACTTACATTTTCCAGGACTGAGATTAGAACCCCTAACTACCTAGTTTTTTTTTACTACAGTGTTATGGATTTACTGCATACGCTACACAGCTTACAGGGCTGACAAGTGCCCAAAGGTGCTTCTGAGGTGAATGACAGCAGCAGATCTTGTGCAGTATGGCAATGGGAAGTGTACTGAGTGGGAACAGCCTCCTAATACTTAGACCTACATGGACACACACACACACACACACACACACACACACACACACACACACACACACACACACACAGGCAGGTGATGTAATATTACAACACCCACATCAATGCTATTACACAATGGAGCTCCCCTTCATGCTGGAACATGTGACTGGTTGCAACCAGTATGCCACTGTCTGCAGCAGGACATCACTTTATGCTATCCAGGGTATCCATGTGTGTAACTCCCTCTGTGTGTGTCTCCCTGTGTCTCTCTATCACTGTCTGCCTCTCTGTCTTCCCCACATCTATGTGTGTGTATGCTCAACATATTAGCTGTTGCCGATATATATGTCTGTGTATCACACACAAACGATACAGATATATCACATATGGGCCACCTACAGCTAGCTGAGAGTAATCCTATCTGATGGGTGTGTGTAGGGGCAGTTAAGGTATACATAGCTGCCTGTATACAAAGGCATATTTACACAATAAAGTTATATAGTCTGATGTGGGTTCCAACATGGCCTGTGATTCTCTAAGTGTAGGAGCATGCCCAGTGTGATATTCTTTAGTGAGAGTGGGACTCCATTGCAGAGATAGGTGTACTCCGGTCTGGGGTTTTGTGTGCTACAGCCATACCTCTCAAAAGTAAGCAGGACATTCCTAGGGTTACTGGGTTTGTTTTAGCAGACATTTTCTGACATATCTGACATCTGACACTGCAGTGTACTGTGTCATTACCTAGTGACAGACATTCTCAGATAATGACAGTGCTTTACCAGAGGAATACAATATGTATGATGCACAGACCAATATTATGAGCCCGACTATAGACATTCTTGCCCAAAAAGGCCAGTTGAGAGGTGTGGTTACAGCCGGTGGACTGATGTTACAATTGCCTCATCTACACAGACAATCCTCTCTTTCTCCCACAAAACACAAATACATGCGAGAGATGCAACTATACGGCCAAACTGGAGGCTGAGCTCTCTCAACATAGGACTGGCAAGACCAGACAGGAGGAGAAGGTAACCACACACAATACATACCCAGTCACACATGGTACCATCACAACTTCAAATCATACACATACTCACACAAAGACATACTCAGAGGCTCTGATCAAAAATTTACCAAAACAGCAGAGGCCACCAAAGCAGACACCCAAACAACTACCACCTCACGACCCAACACATGCAACACATAGACCACACAGTCAGAGTGTCAAACAGTCACAGCCCTTAAGGCCAAACAAAATGCCAGACACACTTGTCATTGGTGATTCCATAGTCAGACACACTGATGTCCCGCTCACCAGACTGAGTAAGGAGAAGGTCACAGTAAGCTGCCTGTCGGGCGCTAGAATCTGCCACATAACGCAAGCACTCAGGTCTCTCAACAGCAGGTACAAGTACGACTCAGTCATTGTCCACGCTGGTGTCAACGACCTGAGACGTACCTCCTTGGACTACATGAAAAGGGACATCGAGGAGCTCTCTGATTATGTAGCCCAGGCAGGTATGACCCTGACTTTGAGCAGTATCCTACCTTCACCTAGAATGATGCCACAATACAGTGATAAGATGATCAGCTTTAATAATTGGCTTAAATTCTGGTGTCATTCAAAGGGATCCAATGTCTGTCTGCCTGGGATGACATGCTGGACAAGCCACGCTGCTTCATGAGGCGGCTTGCACCTGTCACCCTGGGCTTCCGGATATTGGCAAAGGCTCTTGCCACCCCCATAGTGCCTTTTTAGGCAAGGCTCAAATTCTAAACCTACCACCCTAGAACACCAAAAGGAAAAACTAAGGGTAATGCTGCTCATTGCCAGAAGTCTCAATCTCAAGATGCATGCACTCGAGGCCCTTCTCAATATGGAGAACATCGATGTCTGTGCTGTGACAGAAACCTGGTTCAAGGCTCCTGAGAGCACCCCAGCACTAACAGGTTTCACCTCATATCATGCGTTCCAGCCCCAAAATCCGGACAACACCAAGAAAGGAGGGTGTCCATATTCATAAAGGACACCCACACCTCAAGGTTGGTGGCAACGCACGATGCATCGGAGACCATCCAAGTGCAATTAACCATAGGCAAGACTGCTCTGCAATTTGTAGCATGTTACAGGCCACCCTCTCAAACTCAGGAACCTCACATGGCCTTCCTGAAAACATTGGAGGGATAAATGTATCTCCAAACACCATCATACTAGGTGACTTCAACTACCCTAATATAGACTGGGAACACTACTCAAGCCCGAACACTCTAACCCAAAGATTCCTGGAGTTCATAAACTCAAATGCCATGGAACAACTAGTCACCATCCCCACAAGAGGAGAAAACATACTTGATCTCATCATCACGAACATGGGATCAAAATGTTCAACACCGAAGTATACCCTCACTGGTGAGATCAGATCATAAACTAATCTCGCTGGAGGTCCTCATCCTGCCCCCACCTGAAACAAAAAAGACCACAGTGAAAAACTTCTCAAAAGCCGATTTCACACTTCTAAAAACTAGTGTGGTCTCCTTTAAGGCCCCTGAGCCCATGGTAAACATTACTCAAACCGCTGAATCACTTACACATGCCTTCTACCAGCACCTACAGGACTGCATGGATCAGGCAATCCCAAACAAAACTAAGACTCTCTGTACCAAAGGCAAGCGTCCAGTCTGGTGGACCCCAGCCATAAACAAGCTCTACAACAAAAGGAGGAAGCTACTACAAGATAGAGCAAAATCCTTGAAAGGTAAGACACCTTTGATCATTATAAGTAAAAAACTAAGAGCTCTCATAAAATCATCCAAGGCAAATTTTGAGAGAAAAATCGCCAAGGACTCTAAAGACAATCATAAGGCCTTCTTTAGCTATGTTAGAAACCTAGGAGGAAACTCCCAGATATGCTCAGAATTAGTTCAAAATGATGTGAAAATTACTGAACCTACACACATTGCCAACATACTGGCTGACAGGTTCAGTGCAAACTTCTCTCCCCTCCCCAAAAGGAGAGATATCTATTCCAGAGGATTGTAGCCCCCCAAGCATCTCCAGCGCCCAGGTGAGAACTGCCCTCACTAAGGCAAAAAACACAGCATCCATGGGACCGGATGGTGTCCCCAGCTGTGTGCTTCACGAACTCAATGAGGAATTAAACCCACAGTTAGGACAGCTGTTTAATCTTAGCCTCACCTCAGGATACGTACCCAAGGAGTGGCGCACGGCGACTGTGGTCCCACTTCATAAGGGTGGTGCCTCCACAGACCCTGGAAATTACCGCCCCATTAGCTTGACAAGCCTTATCTGCAAAGCCATGGAGAGGATCATAATGGAACTCATAAATAAAGACATAGGGAACTTGCAGACTTTGGATCCAACCCAGTTTGGCTTTGTCAAAGGCAGATCCTGCCTCTTAAACTTGGTTGACTTTTTCAAGACAGTCACCAAGGCCATTGATGAGGAAAGGCAGTCCATACAGCCTACCTTGACCTGGCAAAGGCCTTGACACAATACCCCACTCAGGTATCATCGAAAAACTCATCAGCTTGAATGTAAACCCATACATCACAAGATGGGTTGCAAACTGGCTAAGTGACAGAACCCACAGGGTCAGAGTTGCTGGAGCCATGTCAGACTCAAAGCCTGTCACAAGTGGTGTCCCACAGGGCTCAGTCCTGGGTCCACTCTTGTTCGGCATCTACTTTTCTGAAGTACAAGCAAACACAGGAGGGTTATGGCTGACAAAGTTTGCAGATGACTGCAAACTGGCCATAGTCGAAAACACATCTGACACAGATATCCTCCAGAAGGGCCTCACAGAAATGGATAACTGGTGCCAGAGCCATGGCCTAAAGTTAAACGCCAAAAAATGCATAGTCATACCCTTCAGGAAAACAAGGTTACCCCTAGCTACCATATAGGTGGCAATCCACTGAGCACAGAAAAAGTCATCAGGGATCTGGGGACCCAGGTTGACAGTAGCCTTTCGTTTGACACTCATGTTGCTAAAGTAGTTAGGAAAACCTTCTATATCGCCCACCTGATCATGAAGGGATTCACATCTAGATCAAGGGAGGTCATCGTCCCCCTGTACTCATCACTCATTAGACCTATGATTGAGTACAATGCCCCGTTCGGAATGTATCTGACCAGACACCTGCTGCAGCTTGAAAGGCCCCAAAAGTTCCTCACCAAAAGGATAAAGGGTCTCAAAAATATGTCTTATGCTGCCCGACTGAAAGAACTCCAGCTCTATTCAGTCTCATACCGCTTGCTCAGAGGTGACCTGTGCTTGACATATAAGGCCATGTCAAACCCAGATTTGATGAATATGCTTCACCTCAAAAAATCTAGTTCCCTCAGAACCACAAGGGCGCGAGACTTAAACCTTGACACGGTTATAAATAGAACGTGCTGGAGGGACAGATTCATCACCCAGAGACTCCATATGCTGTGGAACAAAATCCCGGTACATGTGAGGCAGAGCACCTCGCTGGCCTTGTTCAAGAGGAATCTTGACCAATGGATGGGAGATCGCAGCTATACCCCAGGGATTACTTCAGTGTCACTGCTTGACAGAGGCACAGCAAAATGATAGGCATAGTTTTTATTCAAACTAAAGGGGTGGCGAAAGCCACATAACTATGGGCTAGGCTTATAAATGCCCTTGGGCAGATAGCCTAGTATGAACCTATGAACCTATGAACCTATGAAGCTGTGTAAACAATCCAGCAACTTGGGTGAGATACTGGCTGGGGATCTCCTCCTTGTGTGGTATTCTTCTTACCTAACCCTAACCCTAACCCTAACCCTGAAAAGTCATATCCTGCTGTGGCCATACTTCTGAAATGTACATTTTGTAGCAGATTGTCCAGGTATTTGTCTAGAAGATTCATCCAGTCTACATAAACGGGTGTTTTTATGTCGCATTAGTTGCATATACTTGACGACTGACATTACCACCTAATGTCAGACATTAGTGTTTCAGACTTCATAACCTTCAGACACTTCTTGCTAATGCAAATTCCCTTATCTTACCAACTTCCTCAGTATGTAAGGGCAAATATTTACAACATGTGCCTATCATTGTGCCTTTGTTCCACTTTTATATATGACCCTGTCCAGATGTCTTGCTGTCAGAAATTGCAAGATATGGGTGTGGGTACAGACTGCATTCTACTGTGTAGAAATGTCCATTATATGTGTAGTATATTCCACATAGCACTGCAAATTCCAGGTATGTCAGTGGCAAAGCAGTACAGAGTAATGTGGTGGACCACTGGCAGACAGTTGTGTATAGGTTGGTAGTTTGCTATGCCGTTAGTAGGGTATTGGCCCTGAGGCCCTTATAACACACGCAGATGAGAGTGTAGCCCATGTTAAGACATGTCAGCATGCAGGGCCCCTGTCCAGCAGGGACACAGGTGGGATCACAGGACTGTATTCTGTGTTTCCTATGCACTTACACAGGGACTACATCACTAGGGGTATTAAGGCATTTGGCTTGTTGTTGACAGGGAGTATATTCCACAGATGTGGGAGTGTGTGGTACACATATCTGTCACACCTATGAGCCATAGTGATATCACAGCCCAGGTTGATGCTGCACCTACAGACTGATGGAGTGAGCCTTGAGTTCCAGATGTACAACAGTCCCATCAAGGCAGGGTCTGGATTGCTTTGTATGCCAGACAGGGGTCATCTCAGCAGAGTCTGTATGGAATAGGGTAAAGGGACAGTGCTGTTAAGCTATCTGTGTAGGGTAGGTGTTTGGAGTTTGGGGTAACCTTGGTGTGTGGAGTCTAAATTGTCTATGGTGTTTAGGTTTCTGGAGTTATCATGTGATTTTGACTCTGAGGTGTCCATTGTTTAGGTTTTGACTTGTTGTGGACCTCCACGTACATGGGTGTGTGTTGTGTATTTGCAGGTGATGTTAACTGACTCCTTACACTGCATGGCACCTATGTTACTGCACAATTTGTTCTGTTGTGCACATTCTCCATTTGTCTGGCCAGAGGTTCCCATTCCCCTTATGTGTATCTCTTTGTCCTTCTGTAGTCCAGTCACAGGCTTTGGCCACAGTGGCTGCTATGTATTTGTATTTCTGTTGTGGGTGGGGTACATGCCGTTACATCACACACAAGGCTGTGGACTTCACACCTCTGAGTGTACCTATTTAGCAGGCTGTCCATCATTGCACCACTCCATTTGCTGTGGTCCTTAGATGATTTTGTGTTGTAATATGTTATTATGAGGCTACAGGTGGACCTAGCTATCATACTATCACAGACTGACATCTGGACAGTCCCAAATATGACAGTCAGACAAAGGCCCGCCCCACACATGGGGACAGGGTGTTAATAATGTTCTGCCAAACATGGACAGTTCTGAGACTGGTTTGGTAATTGCTTATTTGCTGTTGTGGGTATGACATCTGCTTCCCCACTGTCTGCCATTGCTGTTTTGATATGACCCTTTCTTGTTTTGTGAATAGTTGGCAGGCAAATGCAATGTTAAAACAAGCAGAACAGCTATATAAGTCATACATGTGCTCCTTCTGTAACAACCTGTGTCATTTCAGTGGTATGACTGTTGGGCAGTGACATGTTGTTAGTGCTGACACAGAAAGGTGGCAGCCTTTTATACACTGGCAGTAAACTGACCTTCAGGTACCCGCTGACCTACTAGGCACCATACCTCTCAACTTTTGTGAGCCACACATCTGGACAAAGCCATAAGTAATTGGGGGACAGAGGCCTAAATATTGGGACCATTTTTAAGCATATCTCTCAACCTGGAAACATCAAAAATCTGGACAAAGACCCATGAAAATAGATACAAATATGTACGCTGATTAACATAAAATTTGCATACATAATTGTGTAACCCCACCCACTCCGATGGAATTGTGGGATACCAACTTTTAAACACAAACTGAAGAACAGCCAACCAAAATATGATCATGAAATACAAAATAAGCAGAAGAACAATAGTGTTTTACTTATATTAATATTTTAACTTGACTGAGCGCCTATGGAAAGTATGAGAGAAGTAAGCATTCATAGACACAGTGTGGTATGCTGATACACTGTGTAATGCCATGGGAGACAAGCATATTTAAAAGGTGCTGTCTTTATTTTTTTATATCCTGGTTCAGACTGTAGTTTGTGTGTGTGTGTGTGTGTGTGTGTGTGTGTGTGTGTGTGTGTGTGTGTGTGTGCGCGCGCGTGCGTGTGTGCATTAGCATGCATTTTTCAATAGGGTATGACATCTGACAATACACTCTGTCATTATTTTCTGACCTTAGTCTTTCATAATTTGCCAGTGAATGACCAGACACCACTATTTCATGATATACAGTGATGGTAACCTTTGGACATTCTACAATAGATCTGTGCATTTGAGAGGTATGGTAGGCACAGTGTATGTTAAGCTGTGTACTGTGGCCCCCTGTCCATGACCTGTCCATCTTTCCTGCAATAACTGATATTGTCATCTGGACAGTGTGTACAACTCCTACCGTAGGTATAGCTGACATGCAGATTAGTTGGCACTGCAGTTCTTGGAACATGGCCCTGTCAACCACAGTACTGTAAATAGGCCACTATGACACAACAGCCGGGAGTAAGTGCTGACCACATCCTGACAGTATTAACCATACAAATACATAGCTCATTGACCCCTGCATATTGTGGACATACAACAAGTTAACATGTAGATTGGGACAGGCCTGGCAATCTGTTCTCTGCTGCTATTTCCCTACGATCATAAATGTTACTCCAGTTCAATGGGAATATTGTGGAGGGCACACCTGTCAACTGTACACATTTGTACAGACTGTGCTGAGATTTTCTTTACATTTTGGTTCCATTTAGCATAGTATTGTGCCCTGTCTTGGAGACTAGTGGCATATCACTAAAGACCACAGGTCAGATTGTGATGGAATAGTTTCAGTTTCAGACTTCTTACCCTTAAGAGCTTTACTGCAACTGCAAGACCTGCTGTGCTATCCCTTTGTAAGTCTGTAGGAGGGTATTTTATCATTGCCACCATTTTTGGGCCTTTGCCAGACATTTTTTTATGGTTTTCTACAGCTGACTTGCTGGATGAGGCTGAGGGGTGAGTATGGCACCCCCCACACTGACAACCATGTCTGTGACCTATGACCCCCCAGTTAGTTGGCCAACCACATATACTGCAGTGGGATTTGTCACCTTGGGTACTGCTGCATAGTGTGGGGGAGGCCAGTATTGGGCAAACATTTCCTGGTGTCCCACATAGCTGTCAGTTGTCTGCTGCTATCCCAGTAGGCAACCCCATTCCCTAGCATGCATGTAGCAATACCATAGATATGCTACAAGAACATACAAATCCATTCATTTATTGTTAAGGAGACTGACTTACCTTGTGCCTACCGCAGTTGTGTGGATGGTGCTTGAGGGCTGCCTATGTCAGATGCGTGCAATACACTGCCTATACATGGTAAGTTACAGGTAGCATGAAATGTGTGTCATTCATTTTATTGTGTGTGCGAGTCAGAGAGAGGTGTCAGTCACTGGGTGCCTACAGTGTCAGTGTGTGTGCTATGTGTTGCCTCTTTGCCAAGGCCAGGCCATACTGGGCATGTCACCATCTGCCTACAGGAGCTGGCTCAGGGGGTTCCTCCTCCAAGTCCCTCTGTGACCGTGGAGACCTTGGCAATAGTGAGGGGGCTGTGTGGCCCTTCTGTGTACTGCTCCTGCTGCAGCTGTGTCCGCAGGATCATGTTGTGTAGCATGGCACATACTATGAATATGTGTGCACATGTGGCTGGAAAGTACTGCAAGACTCCACTAGATATGTCAAGACAGCAGAACCGTGACTTGAGCATCTCGCACACACGCTCTATAATGATCTTGTATTGTGCATGTGCCACATTATGGCATTCTTGAGTGGGTGTGTGTACATTTCTGATGGGTTTTGTCATCCACGGCTCCAGTGCATAGCCAGCATCCCCCACCAGGTGGCCATACTGGATGTCCCCACTGGCAAATCCCTGATACAGCTGTGAGAAATGCCAGATATGGGAGTCATGATACCTTCCAGGGCTGCCAGCACACACATTCATGATAATGTCCTGGGCATTGCATACGACCTGGCAGTTGATGGAGTAGAAGCCCTTGTGGTTTATGTAGATACTACCCTGCTCACTGGGTGTTGCTTTGATGTGGATGTGCATGCAGTCTATGACACCCAGTACCTACGGGTAGTCTGCTACATGGTGGAAGAGGCGCATATTGCTGGTCCTCTCCTCAGAGGTGCTGGGGAAGTAAATGTGCTCATTGGCATGTGGTAGCATAGCATCCAGGAACTGCTGGAGTACCCTGGATGCAGATGCCTGTGAGATCTTTGGAAAGTACCTGTAGCTAATATTCCTAAGGCTACACATACCTTGGTATTCACTGGGATGGATTCCCCTCTGTTGGCTCTGGGTCTGAATTGAGGCTGGCACAGCTCAATGATTTGCTGAAGTATGTGTCTGTCCACCCTGTAGTGCTCTACTATCTGCAGATCATGTAGCTCCTGGTAGTTTGCCCTGGGTCTGAACATTCTTCTCCTCCTCCTCCTCAGTCTGAGGCGGTTGCCAGCATTATCCTCCTCACCACCTTCAGCCTCTAGCACATACTGATATATCAAAGTGACAGCAGCCCCTAACATTTTGTCAGTTAAAATTCCCCTGAGTGTGTACACCAATTGTGCAGAGTTTGTGGGAAAAAAACAGACTGAAAGGTGTTTGCATAGTTTATCCTGTTGTGTTGCAGATGCCTGTATGATTGGCTGGCTATAATACATTCCACCTACCTGCTGTTTTATTTGTACTTGATTGCTTTTATTCTGCTATTTTCCTTTTTTTCCCTTCCCATTTCTGCCCCTTTTAAGCCCTGAGGTGCGCCTCGCAAACCTGGTGCCCAAATGTAAACAGTTCTGCTATTTCCGGCTTTTTTTTGTTTGTTTATTTTAGACCCAGTGCACACTGAGCAAACCTGTTTAGTTAAGTAAACACTTTACAGTAGAAATGGCCCCCCTGAATGTGAACACACTCTTCATTTCATGGAATAAGTTAATACAGCCTTAGACACACCCCCTTGCTTAGCTATGCTTAGCTAAGCTCAAATGAGAGCTGTGGACCTCTAATGTGCTTACACCAAGTATGACACACACCCTTTTTATGTCAGCTGCTTCTCCTGTTTACACCACTGCCTTATAGCTCCTACATGGTTAGGTGCAGCCAAAGAATGGTCTCCCATTTAGAGATTCAGTAAAATTTGCTCATTTGCATACCCCACTGCCTTAGTCCCTGGTTACACCACTACACCACAGCCTTCCTCCTTAGCAACCACTGTTACCTGTTATTGTTTTGATTCTGCATGCCATACAGTATAATGGAAAAATGCAGATTTCACTTAGAATTGTCTTTTCACATTTTTTTTATTTTCGGCATGATCCCATTTGCGCTCCGCTGCCCTATGCTTAAATGGCCGAAATCGACCAAAAAAAATAAACTTTGATTTTTATAATTTTGCAACTCTTTTCCATGCCAATGGCCATATTTTTGTCCATTGGCATGTCTAAGGATTATAATACATGCTTTACTTTGAGCTTTCATGCCTCCATTTTTGTATTCAGCTAGTAGCCAAATACATTTCTGCAGCAGACACTATTCTGGCACGGATGCCTTCCTGCTTTCTGAATCGCTAATTTACCTATGGTTTTCATCAGCAAATGAGGTAATTAGCAAGAGTAGTGCTAGCAAGCTTGTGCATGCTCCCAGCCTTGTTTACTGGATCACTTGGTGGCCATGCTGCATGCAGGAGCTGCTGCACTGTTCCTATATGGAGAAAACAGCTTATTGAATCCTGGGAAATATTTTCCTATTGGAATGTCTGAAAGATATTTTACAACAGTAGGAATAGCTAAGAAAATCTTTTCCTGAATTATAGGTGAGAAGGTAGATAGTGTTACCCAGGGTGATGGGATTATGAATATAAATCTTGTTCATCTTTTGCAAAAGTTAAATGGTCATAAAAGTTATAAGTAAATAAATTGCAGTTATCTTTCTTTAGCAGTGGTGTTACAATCAATCAGGTCATATCTCTCACCTATCCAGATTTTTGCAGAATGTCTATAATTTTTGCCTCGCATTTTTGGCCTGATCCTCATAAAATTTGTAATTTTCTGCCAAACCACTGGGGATTTAAGTCATTAGATAATGACATACATTTGAGTTTCAGACTTCATATTCTTCAGAAAATGCATCCTGTTATTCTAACAACTTTCTAAGTTTATAAGACCAATATTTAAAATCTTTCCCTATTTTTGGTTCTTTATTCCTCCATTATTTTAGGCTTTGTCCAGATTTCTAGCACTGAGAGTTTGAGAGGTATAAGCCAGGTGTTTGTGTGTATCTGTGAGATAGACAAAGCCAGTTTGTGCGCTTGAGAATGTGCCGTGCTCATGAATGTGCAAGCTTGCATGTATGTGCTGTGCTCATGAATGTGTACATGTAATGCATGTATGTATGTGATGTGCTCATGAATGTGTGCATGTATTGCATGTATGTATGTGCCATGCTCAATAATGTGCACACGTGTATGCATGTGCTATGCTCATGAATGTGCGCATGTGTATGTATGTGCCATGCTCACTAATGTGTGTATGTATTGTATGTATGTATGTGCCATGCTCATGAATGTGCATGTGCACTTTGAAATATTGTCAGTCTCATGACAAAATGTTCTTGAAAGGGGATTTGCATAACAGACATTCATGTAAATCGGTAGCCTCTCAAGGGGGATCTGTAATTTGTGTTAGAGAAGCTAACACTTCCTCCATTTGAACCAGTTAATCTAGCAGACTTGAGGTTCTTAACATGGAAAACAGTTTTACTGATTGATCTGACCTCTACAAGAAGCTTATCTGAGTTGCAAACTGTTATGGTGAGTCAGTCCTACCTCTTTTTCCTCTGGGACAGGGTTTCTTTGAGAACTAGGCCTTCTTTTATGAATGTGGTATCTGATTTTACGTAAAGTCAAATTATTTCCCTATTTTCTTTCCTGAACCTAAAAATGAGGGAAAAAGGATACCACATACCTTGGATGTTCACAGGGAACTCTGGTACTATCTTGACAGAACTAAATCTTTAGGATGTTTGGACGAATTGTTCAGTTCTTGTGAAGGTGTAAGAAAGGACAAACTGCATCAAAACAGGCTATTTCTAAATGGTTTCTAAGGCTATTATCTTTTTTAGTCAGTATGACAAATCTATTCCAAGAAGTGTCAATGTCTACTCTCCCAGGACTATGGCATCTTCTATGGCATTTTGGAAAGGGATGGATTCTAGAAGTATTCTAAAACCTGCTACCTGGTCCTCTGTACTTACTATTATAAAGAACTATAAGCTTAATTCCTTCTCTAGGTCTAGATTAAGCTTTGCTAAGACCATTCTCCAGCAGTTCCTGGAGCCTTTTCCTTCTACCTCCCAAATATAGTTAGCTATGGTACTCTACCCATAAAGCTAAAACTGTTGCAGCAGTGATGAATATGAAGACCACAGTACAGTTTTATAAGTTGAACATACTGCAACAGTAGATGTTTGAATGATCACAGCTGCAGTACCTGCTCCCCCCCCCACCCCACCCCTCCTTTTTTAGTGTGTTTTTTATGGCATTCATTCACCACTCTCTTTTCTCCAGGTTAAGCTCATCACATGAGGTTGTAGCTTTTTCAGTGACAGATATTTTGGTTTAGTTGCCTGACTTTTTTTAACACCTGTATCATCCAATGCAAGTAACGACCAGAGGTGCCTCTTCTGTTTCATACTGCAGAGGGTATCACAAAACAGAATGGTGTTTGTCATGAATGCTGGGTATAGAGTATTTTTATTTATGTATTTGCTTTTGCTCCTCCACCAGACTTGCCCAGTGGTCTGACTATATTGGCCAGATTCACCCAGTCGATCTGTCAGGTGATGGACAGACAGGCATTCCTAAGGATAGGTAAAAGTTCTGTGACCCATTTATTCTGCCAGGGGTGCCTAATCAGCCTGTGTTGTCACTATGTTTAAAGTGTGGAGGCAGGAGGCAGGCCAGCTTTTCATGTCTAATGTAGAGGCCTACCTCCCCCCACCCTAAAGCACCCTTTCCTACCAGCACCTCTCTTGAGATCAGCTGACTGCTGTGTGAACTATGCCACCACATGCTGATTTCCCCACCCAATGTACTTGCATGGGGACAACCTATGCTTAACTGGCACCTACATTGTGGCTGTAACACTTGATTCTTCCTTTGTGTCATCCAAGAAGTGAGCCAGAGCCATCTACTCCCCAACCCCACCCCCCTGGATGTGAAGCCAGCAATTCACATTCCTTATCCTCATCCCGGCTCTTCCAAAATTTGAGTCATTAACCAGACTCTTTCCTTCTGGGTCTTTATTACCAAAATGCTGGAGTCGGACAAGAATATTTTTGTTACCATCCTACATGTAGAGCGCTCTCTCATCTGGCTCCCACATTCCATCTGCACTAGGCCCAACACATGGGTACTGCTGTCACAAGCTGCTAAAAGATCTGTACTGCACTATTAACACTGTATGACCAGGCACCAGATTCCAAAACAGCTGCTGTCCATGTAAGTGATCATTGGAAATGGGCCCCAGTTTTCTCACTGGGGACTATCAAGTTACTACAACTACTGTCTTGTCTTTTTATTCTTGCTAGTTATTTTCAAAGCGGGAAATATTAACACAGCAGGCTTTCTAAGTCTCCAGTTTCAGGTAAATACTGTGTCAGTCCTGTACAAATTAACTGTTTTTAAATGACACAGAATTGCAGATGGTATAAACGTAGACTTTGTTCTGTGTTGATTTTAGTATTTATAAAACAATGCATTTACAGAAAAAAGAAGAAAAATGCTTTTCTTTAGTACGTGAGTATTTTTATTACATATGCATATGACTACCTGTGTTTAAATCAAATGAGTAGTTGAATGAGTAAGTAATGGTATTTAGAGGTGCCACATTTTCAGGTATCACAGTGGAACCTAGACAATTCAAGAGTCTTTAAACTAGAAGCTGCAAAATTTAGCATTTGCTGTCACTTATGGTCAGTGATTTATTTAAAACTGTAATCATGCTTAGAGCTGACTCTGTCCTTATGTTATTTCCACTCAATTCTAGTTAGTCCCAAACATTCACCCCTGCAGCTCAACAAAATGTTTTTAGTCTCTTTAGTTTTTTTTTACACAGGTCAGTCATATTTTTATCTACCAGTGCAGAAGTTGTGCATAGTAATTAATAAAGAACTGATGGATTTTATCTGGGCGGGGAAGATGGCAAAAGTAAAGTGGGATAAGCTGATTCTTCCAAAAGGATAACGTAGATTGGGATTACTCAATTTGAAGGGCTATTTAGAGCTACACGGTTAAGACTCCTCTACATAGCACCAGCAGAAAATTATAATTCAAAGTGGAAAGGGATGATGATGAAATGGGGAGAATTTCCAGAAACAAGGAGAGACTGGGATTTTGGATCCAGATCTTTAAGGAGAATAACAATAATCATACAGCATATTATATTCATAAAGTAGCAGAAAGTCTCTAAGAACTAAGCCAATACAGGAATGCAGAAAGGAGATTCTGCTGATAGGGATGACTGCAATTAGGGATAGAAAAATAGGCAATAGGGGGCTTGAATTTACTGGAGAAAACTGATGAAGGGAGTAAGATATTGGAAGCAAATAACTAGAGAGGGAAAGGTAATAGAATGGAAAGATGCCAAGAATTTTTGGACTGGTGGTTAAGATTGTTTTCCCTATCAAGGATTGATATCAGAGTATAGGCAAAGAAAAATAAATAGAGGGGTCCTAAATGAAAGACCAGCACTGGTAGAATTTTTATTGCTGTTAAAGCAATAATTAGTAGAGCATATAAAATATTGCATGATAACTATAAGAATCAATCAGAGGAGGTTAGAAAGGATTGGGAAGAGAGTTTGGATAAACAATTCACAAAGAAACAATGGGGGCTATATGTATGTCTCCCAAATATGCAACAAAATCTAGAATATTTAGGATTTTTGCTTGGAAATGTTTACACAGGAATTTTTTTATCCCAAGTAGACTCCAGAGAATTTTTCCTCACTTAGCAAATGTTGGAGGTGTGATGAGGAAGAAATATGTAATTGGGAACATCTTTTCTGGGAGTGTAATGAGTTGGCAGTAAAGATTCCCTACAGAATACCCTGTCAGAGATACTGGGTAAGCAAATTGGTGTATCTAGAGAAATGATTTTTCTGAGCTGTGACATAAAATTGAAATTGCCTAAACATGGTAAAACCTTGCTGAGTCTAATTATGGTGGCTGCCAAAAACCAGTTACTAGAAAATGGAAATCAAAGTCTAAACCAGCTATACTAGAAGTAGTGAATATAACAACAGAGGTAACATAACTGGAGTTGGAATCTTTAGAAAAGGGTAGGAGCAAATTACATATTAAAAATGGGAATTGTGGGACAAATATATACAGGGGAAGAATGAGGTTTAAAAGAAGGCAGGATGTGAACAACCTGTGTAATGTCTGATGAACAGTGATTGGGTAGATTATAAGTGATGTATATTGTTTGCAACTAAAATTATGTCAATATGGTTTGTTTTCATTTAGATAAATGTATGATTGTCTATGTCTTAAGTGATAATTTAAAAAATAAGTTTTCTGTTGAAAAAAAAAGAAGGTACTATGTGAGCTGTCAATAGGTCTATAATTAGACTGGTGCTTAATGTATATGAACCAAAACTTCTTTGCATGGACTCCAGGCTTTCATATTGTCTCTACTAACTACAGTATATAAATTCTGGAAATGTTTTACACAGGACTGATTTTATTACTTTTTAGTACACTTTAACAAATGAATTGGCTGTATAAGGGGATGAGGATGAAAGAGGAAGAAAGTCTGGGAAGTAAAAAGAGAGATTAGCAGTGTAGATACAAATTCTTAATTAGAATAATAACCATATGTATTATATTATAATTAGAGTATATATAATGTATTCTAAGAACTAAGCCAACACAGAAAGGAAAAGAAACAGAAGACTTTGCCAATAGCGATGACTGCAAGTTGGCATATAGGAAATGAGCAAGAGAAAAACAGAATTTCCTGGAGAAAATCATCAAAGAAACTAAGGTATTGAGAACAAATAATTAGAGAGGAAAAGTTAGTAAAGTGTAATGAGGCCAAGCAGAAGTTTAGACTGCAGAATAGAGACTGCCTTCCCATTCAAAAGGGACTGATAATAGAGTACAGGTAAAGAAAAGGGGATAGGGGAATCCTAAGTGAAACACCAGCTCTGGTAGTTTTAGTTGTGTCTACAGCAGAAGCTGCTGTTAAAAAGAAATAATTAGTGTGGCGTATAAATATTGCATGACATCTACAGAAATCAGACGTGGCATATAAAATATTGCATGACATCTGACGAAATCAGACGTGGCATATAAAATATTGCATGACATCTACAGAAATCAGACGTGGCATATAAAATATTGCATGACATCTACAGAAATCAGACGAGGCATATAAAATATTGCATGACATCTGACGAAATCAGACGTGGCATATAAAATATTGCATGACATCTACAGAAATCAGACGTGGCATATAAAATATTGCATGACATCTGACGAAATCAGATGTGGCATATAAAATATTGCATGACATCTACAGAAATCAGACGTGGCATATAAAATATTGCATGACATCTACAGAAATCAGACGTGGCTAGAAAAGACTGGGAAGAGAAAGAGTGAAACGGCAAAAATGACACAGGAACAATGGGAGCACATCTCTGTAGTTCCCAAGAATACAACAACGTCCAGAACATTCAAGATTGTTGCTTGAAAGTATTTGATGGAGGTGTGATCTATTATCTCAGAAAATGCCCTTAATTTATTAAGAAAGTCCCAAGAGTCTTTTAAGTACGACTTAAAATTCTGTACCAGGGGACTTAAAAAGGCATAAACCATAAAGGCTATCCCCGCAGTAACAGAGTGTGGGGAAGAAACTATTGGTCTAAAAGGTGGATTGACCAAGTCCTTATGGATCTTGGGAATACCAAACAGCACCCCAACTTTTGGTTTGTCAACCACACAAAATTTGTACATTTTTAAATCCATATCACCAGATATCAAAGCTTCATATAAAAAAAAAGTAAATATTCTGATAACTGCGATGAATATCATATAAGAAAACTTTTTCATACACTTCTGTGTTACTCAAAATGTTTAACATATTTTCTTTGTATTTTGCTACATTCATAACAACAATGTTACCACCTTTGTCACTCTTCATAAATCTAAGGTGGGATATTTTTCTAAGTTTGCCTAGAGCTTTTCGTTTATTAGGGCTTAGGTTATCAACCTATTTCCCCCTTATTTTTAAAAATTCAGAAAGCTCCTGCAAACAAACTTCTTCAAAGACCTTATAGTGTTAGCTCCTGCAAACAAACTTCTTCAAAAACCTTAATAGTGTTATTCAAAGATGGTGTATAGATCAAAGGTTTAATAAAAATATCACTTGAATTGCGAATATTATGCATTAAAAAATGAAGATTCAAGTTACGAGTGTATTTCTTTATATCAGTAACAGTTTTAGTAAATTCAGCCCTTCGAGTAGGAACAAAGTTTAAACCATACCTCAAAATACATAATTCAGTGTCCGTTAATGGAGTGTCAGATAAATTCACAACATCAAAAGTTTCAGTTAAAGTCCTTATATTTCATGGACCGATGAGTTCGAACTGGTTAACATTCTGCTTCTCGTGTTCACTGTCCTTTTTATCTGGTTCCCTTTCTTGGCTAAAAAAGACTTTGAAGTAACATCATTACCAGCAGCCCCAAGTGAATGCAGGTTACCACAATTGTTATTAGTGGAAGAAGGAGAAACCTCCTTTAATTCATCCGGACACGACTGATGGGTCAGTTTCCTTTAAAAAAAAATTTTTTTAAAGGGGCCGAAGGTTTGACGTTCTTAACAGAAATACCAGTTTTAAAAGATGTAGATTTATTATAAAAAAATGTCTTATTCGGACCCTGTCTTTCTTTAGGGAATCCACCCTGTCCCTTTCCATCAGAATGCATTTGGTTGGGATCAAAATTACTGTAAGCACAATTGTTTTCATAAGCAGTAACATCACAAACCAACTTAGTATGCTTACGAGCAGTTGCTGTTGTGTCTTTCAGCTTTTCCCGGTTAGGGGTCGCCACAGCAGAACTCCGGTCCGCTAATGATTGGTAGTTGATTTTCATGTGCCGAGTTACCAGCCCCGACGCACAACCTTCAATGAAGGTACGCCCATACACGCATGTCTCCAAGCAGAAGACGCTCTAGCTGAGAATCGAACCGGACAGCTTCTTTTCTGTGAGGTGACAATGCTACCGCAGCACCACCACCGCGGATAGTATGTTTATGAGCAGTAACTTCATTAATGTGCTGGACCCAAAATCTATCAGTAGATTGTTAACAACACTGTCAATTTTTGAAATGTCTTCTTTAAGATGCAACATTTTGTTAGTATTATTTTCAATAAGCAGCTTTAAAAATTGTATACCTGCGCTGTTAAAAAAAGAAATTAAAGTCCCAAAAAAAGAATCATCTGCACTTACCCCATTAGGGCATTTGAAAAATCTTAACCCTTTATTGACAATTTCCAGTTCTAGGCATCGTTCAAAGTAACGGTTCTCTAAGTCAAGAGACCGGTATTTTTTTAACAGTTTCCCAAGATGTTCACATTTACTGTGACACTCTTCAGTTTTAGCCCTAGTAACTCGATAGTCTGCTCTCTCAAAAGGATTGTAACTGATTTCCAAAATGGACTTAATATTCTTATGAGAGCAATGTATGCACTATTATATAGATGTGTGTGTGTGTGTGTGTGTGTGTGTGTGTGTGTGTGTGTGTGTGTGTGTGTGTGTGTGTGTGTGTGTGTGTGTGTGTGTGTGTTTGTGTGTGTGTGTGTGTGTCTTTCGGCTTTTCCCGGTTATCCATTAAAAATACATTAAAACATATAACATCAGTAAAAACTAGTTGCAAAATGTGGGGGGCTTTGCCCCCACACCCCACACACACACCCTTACTTTATATTCTCCCTCCAAGGTCACACTGCAGTGGGGCAGGGGCTATATTCCATTTTCAACCAAATGGAATTTGACCAAATGAGCTTTCAATCAAATGAGCTTTCAGTGGAGTGGGCTGCCCAAAATAATTTTCGACCAAATGTAATTTGACCAAAAAAAATATCAAAGCATCAAAAATTCTGGCATTAACATGCTAGTATGCATGCATGCTCCAAGAAACAGCCCTATTGCATGCAAACTTTTACTATTTAAAAATACATAAAAATATATTTTTTGTTGGGGGGGCAAGCTCCCCACACTTCCTGCTCATTATATATACTAATCCCAGGATAACAAAACTGTGGGCTAAGGGAAAATTTCCCAACTTTGGGAATTGTGTGAGCTTGCATACCTGTCAATCAGCTTCATAGTTGACCATATGCAGATGAGTGACAGCTGTTGACATAATACATGACTGACCACACACATACACACACACACACACACACACACACACACACACACACACACACACACATACACACACACATATCTATATCTATCTATCTATATCTATATATCTATGTATATATATATATATATATATATATATATATATATATATATATATATAATATATATGTATGTGTACACAGACATAAATACATAAATACAGAAATACATATTTTTGTATGGGAAATGTTATTTGCATTTAATTTCTTATTTTTGTTTATGCTGCAGTGTTACAAAATAATACATGGTTGGTAATATATTTGCATTTGGTTTCTGAATTCTGATTCTTTCCATTAAAGGTTATTTTTTGACAAAAACAGAAGCCTGGGGCTTAAAATACCTGTATTAAAACATGTATAGCCCTAAAATCAACCTTAAAGATAACACCCTTTAGGAAAAACAATCTAACAATTTTTTTTTTCAGAGATGGCCATGCAATTGTTAAGCGCCTTCTAAGCATTGTGATGACTGAGTATCTCGCTAGAGACTAACAGGTGTGTCTGTGCTGGCTGGTGGCTGCCTGCACTCCATGCCTCTCAACTGCACCTGAGTTTGTTTCATATTTTGTTCTGTCCCTTGTATATTTTGTTTTCTGGTAAATCACTGAGGATTACAGTCAGTCAATGATGACAGACATTCCACACTTCCATCAAATTCTGGTACCAGTGGTCAAGAAAGGCAAAACAGGAGCTAAATGACATCAAGAAAGTTAACGAATTCATCATTTCCACTTAGCACAAATTCAAAAAAAATCAGAGGACTTATTAATGTCAGCCAAAAAAGCATCTACCATTGTTGGTACACCTTCAATAATAAAAAAAGGTCATCTACAAACCTAGAATAAAAAAGTATCTTGTAGTGCTTTTCCATTTCAGCTAGAACATTAGTTTCCCACCAAGCCATAACTATATTTGCATATGCAGGGGCTGCTGCTGACCTCAAAGCAACCCCTCTTTTTTGCTTGTAGTAGGCCTCATCAAATAAAAAGAAATTATTATTCAGGACTATGTCCACTAAACTACAAACCAGGGAAATAGTTCCTGCTTTCAATTCTGAATGCTTTGTTAAAAAACTTTGAACAGCTTCAACGCCATCCTCATGAGGGATGCAAGTAAATAAAGAGACATCAATGGAAAACATAACATGCTTAACTGTGTTAAGATATATTGTCTCAGAAAATGCGCTTAATTTAAGTGGTTTGTGCTAAGTGGAAATGATGAATTTGTTAACTTTCTTGATGTCATGTAGCTCCTGTTTTGCCTTTCTTGACCACTGGTACCAGATTTTGGTGGCATTGTTTGATTTTTATCCGGTTTGCACCTTTTTTATTATAGACATTCACACTTCTTATTGTCCAGAGAATGGGCTTTCCTACAGCTGGTAGAGGTAAAATTCCTCAAGTTTCATTTGCCTACAGGAAAAAAAAAAACCTTGAGATTCAGAATACTGACTGTTGTTTTCCACAGGAAATCCATGCCAGTGTGATTTCTAACTGTACACTGACAATGCTTCACTTCTTTAGAGAGAACTCTTCCCTCTCTGAGTTCGTGTGATCATGGAGTTCATATACACGTTTGGTGAATGTTGGGGCAGGGAGGCTTGTCTCCTTGCAAAACAATGCTTAAAGTTATAACCAAAAGAGCTGGTGGAAACCATTACCAAAGCCACAAATAATCAAGAAAACATATACAGAAAGTGGGAGGCATACATGACTGACTTAAAAAAAATAAATTGTTTAATACACTAAAAACTATAAAAAAGTAAGTTAAAAACCACAATGATCAAGTGCATTTGTCCCATAACCCAACGGGGCTTCATCAGAACACAAACAAAAGTATGTCACTTCCTTTTATACCTACATGTTAATTGGAACTTATTGTTAAAGTAAAATTACTTACATTGAGTCCATAATTCCATATGAAATCTCTGTCAGAGCTAACACTAGTCATTAAAATACATTATTTGAAGTACTAGTTAATATACAAACTCCTGTTTAAAAGTATAATTCCATACCTCTCATAAAAACATCATTAACATATGCCTAAAGTGTAAACCGACAATTATAGAAACAGGGCACTCTGTTTCTGTTCAACCTGTTTTGAAACTGAGGGCATTTAATCCCCAGTGAGTGTTGGCATTTAATCTTAATTGCCAAAGAAATTATTTGTATTCCAGCCCAGTTTTCCACTCCCTACCCCTACTGCTTTTATCAACTACCTCTAATATAGCAAATGTAAATACTTTAAAGTTCTCACATACTAGCATGCATTTAAAAAGGGAGATTTTCAAGTTCTTTTCTTGAATGTCATATAGGTGCTCTGTCTTCCCCCTATGAAAACTAGTGCAGCTTGTGCAAATAGCTATATATATAGACTAACCCTGATAAAGAACAATTACCCATTTTCAGATAAACTATAGTGTCCAAACCATTGTATTAATTTTACGCTCTTTTCTTCAACTATAAAAGAACATTATATAAAAGCACCACATTTCATGCTTTTTTCTCTTATTGCTCCTTTAAAAACAACATTCTCACCTTGTTTATCTTTGGAAACTCCATGTTTGTCTAATACAGTTTTAATGTTTAAAGCTGTTTTGAAATTTGGGCTCAGTCCCAATAATATTGTTGATCTCTGGATTAATTCTAAAAATGCTCCAGTTTTTATTAATAATTTATTTAACTTTAGGTGACCAGTAATTGTATTCTATGACCAGTGCTCACTCACATGAACCCGGGATCCCACCCTCAGTCTGTCTCTCCTTAATTCTGTTGTTGAACAAATTGATTCCTACACCAAGGATGTGTTTATATTACTTAATTCATTCATCCAAGATTTCCATTATAACCTCCTTGATAAGATTGTTTGGGTAACCTCTGTCAATCAACATTCCTTCGAATGTATTCATTTTGTCCCTGACTTCTTCCAAACAAGATGTCATTCTAGATATCCTTCTGCATTGGCCTTTAATGAAACTTTTTTTAAAAGAAAAAGGGTGAAAACTGTTGAAATGTAAATATGAGTTACTGACAGTGTTGTTGGCTTACATTTTAGGTATGAATGCTGGTAAAACACGTTGTGCTCCTACCATTTTTGTTCTGCATCTGGTAATAATAGAGCAAATTAAGCTCCATGCACTTCATAGAATATGACCAAGCCTTTGATGAGAACCTTTTATTATGTGTATCAACATGGATGGCTGTCTTCACATCTCAAGCTTTACTCTTGAACACTAACACAATAAACTGTAACCGTAATAATAACAAACTAACTGCTTCTCTTTTCCTAGACCTGTCAAAAGCCTTCGACATGGTCAACCATAAACTTCTCCTACACATACTAAACTCACTTGCCTTGGATTTTTCCTCCTTAACGTGGTTCTCATCCTACCTTGAAAACCGACAACAAGCAGTACTCTGGAAAAATTCTCTATCTGCTCTACTACCTATCTCCTTAGGAGTACCTCAAGGATCAATATTAGGCCCACTCTTATTCTCTATCTTTATTAATGATCTTCAATCATCTATCCATAACACTACCTGCATACAATATGCAGATGATTCTACCATCATCTGTACAGCTCCCACCCAATCTGAACTCCAGTCACTCACACAATCTACCTTTTCAACTGTTGAACAATGGTTCTCAAAAGATGTCTCCTTCTCAACTCCAAGAAAACAAAACTATTACTATTCTCACCTACCCACAAATCTCCTCAACTACATTTTACTATTACTGCAGCTGACAATTCTCTTATCTCCCCAGACTCTACTACCAAACAGCTTGGTGTTACTATTGATAATAATCTTAACTATGATTGTCATATCAATAACACTATAAAAGCAGTAAATAAAAGATAGGTTCACTGTACAGAATAAAACCCTTCCTTACTCCAGAAGCACGGACCACCTTAGCTCAATCACATCTTATCTCCACCCTACTGTATGCTTCCTCTATTTACACCAATCTCTCTAAAGGTAACCTGAAAAACTAACTACATCCTATCATAATATAGCCCGTTTTGCCACAGCATCCCAGTACAGAACTCACCACTGTAATAACTTAAAACAATTACAATGGTTAGAACTACCTAACAAGCTTATCTATCAACAACTCTTAATTACACATAACATTCTTTATCAACCAACAAAAACACCAGCTCTCAGTAACCTCCTTACTCCCTACAAAAACTTGAAACAGTTGCGATCTGTCGAAAAGATACAAGTCACCACAACTAGAATTACAAATTCAGCAGGTAACTGTCTATTTTCAAACTCCATAGGGAAAATATGGAATAACCTCCCCACACATTACCACACTAGACTCCTTTCAACTATTCAAAAATCAACTTCTATTACATCTTAACAACTTCTGGCTCTGCTCCTGTACCAATCCAGACTAAATGACTTCTTCGCTCTTCAGCCATACCTCCCTACATTAAAATCACTATCTTTCCCTGCTATTTCAAATGACTAAATTACTGTACTGTTCTAAAAAAAAAAAAATATGAATATATAGCTTAGGCTATTTGTTTTTTACCTGTTTTTTTTTCGCTGTATTTTCTACTACACTAAAATGTATGCATTGTTGCTTAAATGTTTAACCTTGTTTTAATTGTGGAGCTTTTCTCCCCGGGCCTCCACTGAAAATGGAAATTATCCAGCTGGACTAGCCCGGTCAACAAATGTAAAATAAAATAAAATAAATAAAATTGAAGAGAATTCCTTGGCATCCAAACCTCAAACATGCAATAAGCCAGTTATGATTGGAGACCTGATTGTAATCCTGTATATTTTCATCCCCTTAACCTGTACTGCATCCCATTATATTCTTACATTTGATGCTGTGTAAAACATTAGTTTGTTTAAATAACCCAGCAAAACATAATCTGAAACTACAATACTAAAAGAAGACTATTTCTGAGAGGTAGATTTGCAAAAAAGTATTGCATTTTAATTCAGTTATTTTTATTTAAAAAGTCTGGCAAATACAATGACAACTTAATTGTGGCCCATGGCATACGTTTGTGTAATTTTCTAGTTTCTATTTTATTTCTGTTTTTTTAATATATATTGTAAATTTCTTAAGCTATGATATAAACAAGCTGAAGCTACTATATACTATAAACTACTATAAAATAGAAAATGGATGAAATATTTAGTGAAGGAAGGCAGACTACTGGAAGAACAAATGATAAGTTTTGCTATTTCGATATTTTATAGCAGAACCTAGAAATTACATCATCATCTTCTTTCAGCTGTTCCTGTTAGGGGTCATCACAGTGGATCATCTGATTCCATTTCTTCCTGTCCTCTGCATCTTGCTCTGTCACACCAACCACCTGCATGTCCTCTCTCACCACATCCATAAACCTTATCTTAGGCCTTCCTCTTTTCTGTTACCTGGCAGCTTCATCCTTAGCATCTTTTTCCCAATATACTCTGCATCCCTCCTCAGCACATGTCCAAACCAACGTAATCTTGCCTCTCTGGCTTTGTCTCCTAACCTTCCAACCTGGGCTGACCCTCTAATATACTTATTCCTAATCCTGTCCATTCTCGTCACACCCAGTGCAAATCTTAACATCTTCAACTCTGCCACGTCAAGCTCTAACTCCTGCCTTTTTGTCAGTGCCACTGTCTCCAACCCATATAACATAGCTGGTCTCACTACCCTCTTGTAGACCTTCCCTTTCACTCTTACTGGTACTCGTCTGTCACAAATCACTCCTGACACTCTTCTCCACCCACTCCATCCTGCCTGTACTCTCTTCTTCACCCTCTCTTCCACACTCACCATTACTCTGAACTGTTGATCCCAAGTACTTAAACTCATTCACCTTTACCAACTCTACTCCCTGCATCCTCACCATTCCTCTATCCTCCCTCTCATTCACGCACATATATTCTGTCTTAGTTCTGCTGACCTTCATTCCTCTTCTCTCTAGAGTATATCTCCATCTCTCCAGGGTCTCCTCCACCTGTTCCCTACTCTCACTACAGATCACAATGTCATCTGCAAACATCATAGTCCATGGGGACTCATGTCTGATCTCATTTGTCAACCTGTCCATCACCATTGCAAATAAGAAAGGGCTCAGAGCTGATCCTTGATGTAATTCCACCTCCACCTTAAACCCATCCATCACTCCCACTGCAGACCTCACCGCTGCCACACTACCCTTGTACATATCCTGTACCACTCTTAACATACTTCTCTGACACTCCCAACTTCCTCATACATTACCACAACTCCTCTCATGTGCTTTCTCTAAGTCTACAAAAACACAATGCAACTCCTTCTGACCTTCTCTGTACTTCTCCATCAACACTCTCAGAGCAAACATCGCATCTGTAGTGCTCTTTCTCGGCATGAAACCATACTGCTGATCACTAATCATTACGTCTCTTCTTAACCTAGCTTCCACTACTCTTTCCCATAATGTCATGCTGTGACTAATCAATTTAATGCCTCTGTAGTTACTACAGCTCTGCACTTCACCCTTATTCTTAAAAATAGGTACCAAAACACTTTTTCTCCATTCCTCAGGCATCCTCTCACTTTCCAAGATTTAATTAAACAATCTGGTTAGAAACTCCACTGCCATTTCACCTAAACACCTCCATGCTTACACAGGTATGTCATCTGGACCAACAGCCTTTCCATTCTTCATCCTCTTCATAGCTATCCTTACTTCCTCCTTGCTAATCCATTGCACTTCATGATTCACTATCCCCACATCATCCAGCCTTCTCTCTCTCTCTTTCTCTTCATTCATCACCCCCTCAAAGTACTCTTTCCATCTGCTCAACACACTCTCCTTGCATGTGAGTATGTTTCCCTCATTATCCTTTATCACCCTTACCTGCTGCACATCTTTACTAGCTTGGTCCCTTTGTCTAGCCAATCGGTAGAGGTTCTTTTCCCCCTCCTTAGTGTCCAACCTTTCATACAACTCTCCATATGCTTTATCCTTAGCCTTCACCACTTCTCTCTTTGCCATGCACCTCATCTCCTTATACTCTTGTCTACTTTCTTCATCTCTCTGACTATCCCACTTCTTCTTCGCCATCCTCTTTCTCTGTATACTCACCTGTACTTCTTCATTCCACCACCAGGTCTCCTTGTCCTCCTTCCTCTTTCCAGATGTAACACCAAGCACCTTTCTAGCCATCTCCCTTACTAGCTTTACTGTAGTTACCCAGCTATTCGGTAACTCTTCACTGCCACCCAGTTCCTGTCTTAACTCTTCCCTGAACTCCATCTCACAATTAACCTTTTCAATTTCCACCATTTGATTCTTGGTGCTGCCCTCACACTCCTCCTCCTCTTCTTCATCACCAATGTCATCCTACAAACCACCATCCTATGTTGCCTAATTACACTTTCCCTGGTCACCACTTTACAGTCTCCAATCTCCTTCAAACTGGCCCTCCTACATAAGATATAATCCACCTGTGTGCATCTTCCTCCACTCTTGTATGTCACCCTATACTCCTCCCTCTTGTTAAAATACGTATTCACCACAGCCATGTCCATCCTTTTCACAAAATCCACTATCGTCTGACCTTTTGCATTCCTTTGCTTAACATCATA